>NW_007258457.1:1268452-1361738 GCF_000164805.1 Carlito syrichta | reverse complement strand
AAAAAAAAAAAAAACCAAAAAATAAAAAATAAAAATAATAAAGATTTCTTGAACTTGTTTTCAGCTACATCATGTGGCTGCTAGGTAATTAAGAACTGTATGTGCAATTAGATAAAATAATTTTTAATGAGGGACTAAATATAACTTCCACGTGCAAATAGTTGAAAACTAATTAGTACATAGTTTTACCCATTAGTCTGCAGTTTTAACGATCTTTTGCTCTTTGCAACTGATTTTTCTGTTCATCTATTTTAGTAAAAATATTTTTGATTAGAACTTCTTTCAAAAAAATGGGCAGGAGAAGGTAATGTTTAGTCATATTGTTCAATGATAAAATGATATGAATGTGACAGAGACGTATTGGCATTCGCCCTCCATTTAAATTCCTTCTAAAATGCAAACTAATACATAAATTCCAATAACTTATGCCTAGGCAACTTAAGAAATTCCACAGGTTAATTTTAGCTTTTTTCAACTTATTAACTGATTATAGAACTTAACTAATTTTAGCTATGACTCTACCATGGTGTTTTAATAACAGAATTTGGCACAGTCTTAGTTCATACATATTAACACATATTCCCTCTCGCCCCTTTAATGCTTCTTATATACTCAATCAAATTGAAAAGAAAAAAAAGCTTTTGAGCTCACACATTTTATGGTCTTAAATCTTTTTAATCTTTGGTAAGGAGAAGATACTCACTACAACCCTTTTTGTATGTATCAGTGGAGAACTGAATTTGTTCATCATCGGAATGTTTCATCCAGAAACTCCCATAATAAGTAATCTAACCAGGAAAAATTATATATATCTCAGTTTAGGAGTTATCCAAATGGTAGAGAAAAAGCCTAGGAAAGCATGCTTCAATTCCTTATCATCTGGTTATTCTGTTATTTTAGAACTTTTATATAAAGTAATGACAATGTATATTGATACACTATGATAATATTTAGTAAATAATTTAACTTAATACATTTGATTTAATAATCTTCAAATTGCTTAAATTTCCAGTGCAATTTTTTTTACCTAAATATCAGAAAACTTTTATGTATGAGATTAAGTTTTTAAATAATTTAGTTCACAGGGATAATTTTATAAAACAATCTCACTAAAGACAGCATCATAAAATATCAATGTGAAGACATAAAGCATCAATAAAGTTTAATTTGAAAATTTAACAAAGTTCATGAGGACTCAACCCCATTTTACAACAATTTATTGTAGTTAATGTTAATATTGCCAAGATCTAGAAAAACTATGATGCATAAGCTTTTCTCTGTTCCCTCCCCCCTTCATTATCCTTGATGTGTCTAGAAGCAGCATCATACATTATCACAGAATGAGGGTGATAAAAAATAAGTATGGTGAAGACACTCAGAAGGAGGAGGAAAAGGAGGAGATTTGCAGAAGGCACATACTTTTGACCAGTTTGGGGAAACTACCTTGGAATTATATTCACATTGGCAAACAAAAGTATATATACAAGATGTTCACAGCAACAATGTTTGTAATGGCTAAAAGTTGGGGCCATAGAGAATATGGCCACAGGCCCAGGTTCTATTCATAGATAACCTTGCATCAGCAGTCTCAATAGAATATTGGAAGTCAGGAAATGACAGTCTGGGATGGCCTGCCTCAAAGCAGCCTGAATAGGGCAATTTACAAAGATGCAGACAATTCATCATGAACTAGCCCAAGCACCTGCTGTGTCCTGCTCTGATTTGAGAGGCATTTATTGAATGTCAAATGGGTGCTCTGGCAGGAACTATCACAGAATCTTATTGACTCAATCACCAAAAAGCCACGTTTCTAAAAGAGCCAATGGCGTCCCAGTGAGGAGGAAGAAACATATTTTTCACTCCAGAAGACCAAGAGTCTCCAGAAAAATGCAAGTTGCTCATGTTGAATACAGGGACAAGTCTTACCTTAAATGGCCATAAATCATCTTTCTCTCATGTTTTTCATCCAAGGTAGGTGACCCATGAAACTGATCTCGCTATGCCTCCAGGATTTTGCTTCCATTGCCCTTCTTTTATTGAAATACTGCCCATTATTCTACACCCAGTTATAATCATAATATCCCGTGAACCAGTATTCTCCTACTCCTAGATTCTAGTACTTAGGGCACACTTTAACTATTATTCATTTCTCCTACATACACACACACACACACACACACACACACACAAACACAAACAAATCAAACACATATAATCAGGAGGAAAAGACATTACAGATAAGCAAAAATATATTGAAATTATTTTAAAATATTTTTCTTCTATTTTTTATAAGTGGAGAAGATACTTCCATATCAATAAATAGACATCTATATCACTTGCCTTGGTAAGTTCATAATATTCATAATAGTTCATTGTATAGACCAATGGATGTACCGATATTGATTTAAACATAACAATATTATTAGATACTTAAAAGCAATACTTAAATAAAGATACTTCTGCATATGTCTGAGTGCATACATTTTTAAAACTATATCCTTATATCAAAATCTTAGGTATAGATTATTGGCTCAGATGTCCTACAGTAATGCTGCAATAAATGCCTACAGAAAAAAATGCAATCAATTTTTACATTTACATTTAGAGACAAGATAATGGACATAATACCCTTCCAAAGTTTAAAGTCAATGCCAAAGTTGTCTATTTCTCCTACTTCAACCGCCTGGTTTTCTGATGTTCGTCACTGTTAAACTAAAATTTTAAATCTAATTTCTAAATCACCTGCTACTGCGGGTCCTTTTTAAAATCATCTTAGCTCTCAACAATTGTTCTTTACTCTTGGGACCTGTAACTTTTAGAATGCATGCAACAATCCTGGTTCTCTCTACTTCTTGCCCATTGTTTTACATAGTTTACAAAACTCTATTCATTTTAGTAACCATTTGCTGAGTGCATAGGTGAATTTGTATAGGTAAGCTCACAGGCCAATATTCAGAGCATAATGAGACAAAGAGGTCCTGGATGTTGTGAGTGGTGCCCAGATGATGAGTCAGTGCTCATGATGATATGATGAGAAAAGTGTGAATTTTCTACCTTTTCTCAGGTGACACCTGTTTCACCAAAGACAGGGGTTAAAGCCAGGTCAAAACTTAAGTCAGTTCTCCCCACCCCAGTTCCAATTAATTTCACATTAATACAAAGTGTGCATGGTCCTGACATTAATTTGCCTGTGTATTAGTTTCAAAGAGTAAGGTTTTCATTGTATTTATTTCTCCTCATAGTGACAAGCTGGTAGAGGACATGCTGTAGAATATAAAGTAGTTCTATATTAGCGTAAAGATATTTTTATAGAAAAATTATAAAGTTTTGAATTGATTTTATCAGAAACAGCTTAAATATATTTAAATGTATTGGAAAAGTTTACAAATTGACTACTTGGAGATCATAATGTTTAAGAGAATATGCCTTAAATTTTATGGATTTAGATTAAATTCCAGCTTTAAGGATTAATGAATACATACATAACTTTGGGCAAATTATTTTAAGGGTTTTTAAATTTCTTTTGTCATCAAAACAATTACATCACTTTAAGCTATTGACAGTTTGGACTTTTTAATTTCTATAAGCATTGAAAATAGTTAAAATGGACATACTTATGAATTATTCTAAGATGTTATTATGCATCATCAGACAGATAAATTAACAATTTGATGAAGTTAATATTGTGGAAGGTAGGTCTCTTTTAACGTCTTGACATCATCGATGTGTTAAGTTTACTATAAAGAAATAATCACTTTTTAGATATAAGTACCACATCACTATCAAAGATTTTGGAGCATCTATATTTATTTGGTTTCATTTTCCTATTTATATCTAGAACTTTGAATCACCCTAATTGCATTTCTGCTGAAGAGATTGGGAGGAGACACAGAAGATGAGAGTAGAAAATGTATCAAGATGAATTCACATTGTGAATACCAGTCTGTATTGTGCATACAGTAAAAGACCTCGAAATACCACATCCGAACAAATTCGATGGACTCTTCTCTTGAAAACACATTTGAATCCCAGTATGGAAGATCCAATTTATTTTTCTTACTGGAATCTGCATGAAAGGACAGAAAAACATGCCCAAAAGTTGAGTATTAACTTGTCAAGTAGCCAGAGGACAGGTTAATGATAGTATTTGTCCTGGGATTCAAGAATCCTATATAGAAAACAGGCTGAGAAACTATATGACTCTTCAGAAAAACATTTCAATTTAAAGTTTAAATCTGCTTTCTATCACATCTCCAATTTATTAAGGGGATACTTGTATTCTGCTCAGAAACAAACTGTTTATCTTGCAAGTTGTTTTAATAATGGACAGTGTTATTTCTCAATATCTTTCAATGGTCATGTGAACTTGATGCTGTCCATCTTTTTTTTTTTTTTTTTTTTTTAAGTGAGAAAGCAGGATTTATTGAGAGGACAGAAAAGCTCCCACAGTGGGAGTGGATCCAATGGGGTTGCCCTGTCCATCTTAATAAAAAATACCTGCATAAGAAAAAGAAATTGCCAAACAAGTACACAGATGAAGCTTAAGTTATATCTTCCACTTTCTGGACACAGACCTGTCATCCTACCCTTCCAAAACACATTTTCACCTGTATGCACACACTCATGCATTCATCAAACTCATTTCTTGAGACATTTTTGATAGCATTCATTCTACTTTAAACCACCTGTCCAAACAACCATTTAATTAGGTTAAGCTGTCTGGCTTTGTGAAAAGGTTTACTGTACTCAGTTGTCCCTGCCATAAAATTAATAGTTTGACCAACTTCTAAGGAGACGGATTTTGCACTCGTGAAAGTCAAATTAAATCCACCTTTGCCAAACAGGGGGAAAAAATTGGTGTGTCTGAAACTTTGAAAGCAGCACTTCATTTATTATAATCTTTCGAGTGCCAAAATACAAATTAGGTAGAACTGCAGCTGCAAGAAAGCCCAAGTTATAGCTCACTGCTCTTGTGACCCTTTTAATAGGCAATGTAACTAGAAGATGAAGAACAGAGAGAATGACTGGACCAAAGTCAGCAATGCCAAATTTCTGACCAAATTTGCAATAAGCAACCAATCACTCATTAAATTAATATTCCACAGACACAAGTATCACACAAACTAGTCACTACATATCATTTCTAGACCACAATTCTGATAATGTTTTCCAGGAATGAGGCTCATTTGATTATTAAAACTCAGAATAGAACCTGTTTCTAAAATGCCTTATAATTTCATTCACTTCATGCTAAAAGTGTTTTTGGAATCAACATTCTTTTAGTTGAAGTAGCAACAGAAATAATACTCAAGGCTATTGAATCCTAAAGACAGAGAGATTTAGAGTTTTGGTTTGGGATTTTGTGTTTCTCTCAACACATTGCATAGATAGATCTTTTATTGATTTGGAGATAAAAATGATTCATGATTTCAATTATTAGTGAAGGTGTGTAAAGTCTTAGGGTTTCTAAGGTAAGACTCAAAATGGACTGTACAATTAACTAAGATAAAGTGCTTTGCTATTTTTAAGTCAAAGTTTTTGTGTCACAAAAGTTGCAAAGGTACCATGTTTTACCTTATATCACAGGACAGTAAGAATTAATTTCAGACAAAAATGTATTGATTCATTACTTTCTCTTAACCCTTCATTTTTATTTAGTAAGTGAATATAAGATCTTAATACCAAGTTAATGAAGCCTAATATGGCAATTATCTTCAAACATAGTTTTACTGAGTATACTAGAAGTAACGAAACCTAGTTTCTTATTTTTTCCACTAGTGGTGCTAGATACACGGTCATATGATAGTTTCTGAACTCTGTGAAGAGCTGTGTAACTCTCAATATTATCTGCAAGTGTGATTATAAAAGGCCAGTAGCTCAGGAAAGTGACATCTTGATGGTTCTTCATACTCTTACCTATACTTCTCAAGTTAATCAAAAACCTTTTAATAGCAATATTTTAATGTTTCCTTAATTATCCTGAAGTAAAATCCACATATAGCACTTAAACAAAAACTCTCATAAAAGTCAACATAAAGCCCTGTTACACAGAACAATAACAAAAAAATAATTTATGATGAAAAACTCCACTTCAATTTGTAAATGCTCAAGCTGACTATAGTAGGAGACACAGTAAAGTCATCAGATTATTTTACTAATTTTAGAATAAAAGAAGTGGATCATCAGAAGCAATTCTGTACAAGACTTACAGGAAAATTAAAGCCGAGATAAAAAGCAAGATGCCTGTAATCCTAGCACTTTGGGAGGCTGAGGTGAGAGGATTGCCTGAGTCTAGGGTTTCAAGACCAGCGTGGGCAACTTGGTGAGATCTTCTTTCCAAAATAAATTTAAAAAATTAGCAAGCCATGGTGGTGTGTGCCTGTAGTTCCAGCTACTTGGAATGTTGAGGTGGAAGGATCACCTGAGCCCAGCAGGTCGAGGCTGCAGTGGTCATGAGCATGCCACTGCAATCCAGCCTGGGTAACAGAGTAAGACACCAGCTCAACAACAACAACAACAACAAAAAGCAAGATGTAGGTGAATACTGGAATAAAACCCAGTATGAAGATAAGTATATAACAGAACAGCCTTATCTGTGACTGATAAGAGAGAGAAGAAAATAACATTAACCCATATAGGTATAAAACTCCAAGAACCATTATGGACTGTTAAAATAGAGAAAATAGTTTGCAAATTAGCTAGAACTCATTTATAAGTGGAGTTTAAAATGATTTCTTATATTTTCCTTGTCACACAAGTATACAGTGCCTTCTGTGTGTCTGGCACATTTCTATGCTTCTAAATGTATTAACTCATTCACGCCTCATGTGAATTACTGTATGAGGCTGGAACCATTATTTTTCAGAGGAAATTGAGATGCGAAAAGGTTAAGTTAATTACTCCAAAGTATACAGCTCGTTAGCAGCAAAGCCAGGATTTGAAACCCGTCATTCTGATTCCAGTGTCTATAAACTTGATTCCCATGCTATAATATAATAGCTTAGGATAAGATTGTATCAAAGAATCATAAAACATATCTCTTGTTTTAAATCTTTACCCCATATTGAGTCATATAATGTGTTTCTCATATGCAAAAAGACCTTGGAGACTATATTGATCAATATAAGACAGAAGAAATACGATATACTGGGGAAAAACAACAATACAAGGCTATCAGGGAATGGTGATTTAAATATCTGGAAATCATGGAACAAGTTTCAAAAACAGTAATCACAAAAATAGAAATGAACTTCAACATTCTTTTTCACAATATAGGTTTTTCATTGTGCTATAGAAATAAAAGAGAAAGTCAAGAACATGAATTATTTTTAGACAAACTTTACTAATAAAATGTAATGAGATGTCTACATTTCTCATGTGTTCTTCTCTGGCTGTGAAGATGAGTCTGAGATACACGGTTACAAATTTGCATGCAAAACCTGCAAATTGAGAATGACCCAGACTCAAATTTTAGGAGTGTGTGGCCACACATAACAGAGGATTCAAAAGGTTATACAATTATTGGGAAAGTTTCAAACAGAACAACCTTCTCTTGATTTATATAATATTAGCATTTCTTGGTTATTAGGTTTACTTTAAAGTTGTCCAAAATAACTCACTTTGAATACATATTTTAAAACTGGAGCTTAAGTCAACAGAATTAGGTATAAACATGCGTTCGGGCAGCATTAAGGACATTTAAAAGTTCTCAAGATATGGACAATACATTTTTGCAAAACAATCCTGATCATTACAGGATATTTAACCTGTATGCCTGACTCACAAAAGCTCTAGTAGTGGACACCCCTCAAATGTTGTGATAACTAGAAATAACCTCCATAAATTTTCAAAATGTTTCCTAGAGGGTAGTATCTCCCCCACTGAGAGCCATTGATTTACAGCTTTGCATAGAGAAATTTCTAAAACAAATTTCACAGCTTGAATGGCATAATTATAAAAGTCAATAGAATCTTCTTTTTTGTTTTTTGACACTGTGCATTAGATCAATGATGCATTTTTAAATAACAAAGATAATTTTTATTAAAATAAAGCAAAATGAGTTTTCATCTTTGCTTCTGTGTCATTTTCCACAATTATCATTCTATGGGAATATAGGAACAAAAACAGCACAGTCTGAGCAATGTAATTTTAGTTTCTTCAATTTCAGTATAAAATGTATGCATTTCAGTAAAAATGTTATATAGCATCTAACTTAGAAATTAAATCTGAACAGACCATGTATCTCAAGCAATCAGACTATGTATTAGGAAAATGAACTCAGAAACTTGTGTTTTGATTACAAAAAGAACACAAGTGTCTGAACTGATATTTATTTTCAAAATTCCTGCAAAAGATTTAAGGAGTTCTATGTAGTAGCCCGTAAATAAGCATAATAAGTAAAAGTTGGGTTCATCCTTATAAAATGCTGTCTCTGATTTATATAGATTATCTAGACACAGTGTTTCTGGATTGAAGGACTTGATTTTATTTAGAAAAATATAAGGAACAACTACATTTTTTAACTAAAAGAATGGGACTGACTTTATTTGAATTAGGACTTTTCCTTAGAAATGTTTTGTTATATGTGGAGAACTAAGGCTTATCAAGATAGAATATGAAGATAGATCAATCAATTGAGCGATAGAGAGATATAAATAGATGTGGAGACAGATAAATAGATATACAATAGATATAGAGATAGATAGATATACATGTCTACATATGTCTCCCTGAATATGTACACTACATACATAAATATATATGGACATGCACACATATATAATAAAAGAGATAGAATGAGGATGAGTAAATTATTTGTAGGTGACTTCAAAAATCCAAACCGCAGTTTACCAAATTGTGATAATACCTGGCATTTATTAAGTGTTCCTATGTGCTGTACACTATTCTAATCACTTACACATAATAAAATATTAACAATAATTTTTGTGACACAGATACTGTTATGTCAACATTTCTATTTGACAGTTTGGGAAGTTCCATGGTGAAGATGTAAGTGACAAAATTTGAATCCAAGCATTTTGGCTCTAGAGTGTCTTCTTAAACACTATTCTCTAGTATTCTATCAAAGATTGATCTTGAGAGCTGTTCCACATGTGTTATATAAAAATCCGTGAAATATAAGTTCATGTTAATGACAAGTGACAATGACCCCATTCCATTGCCTTGGAGTTCTTATTCATGGAGTTTTTCACTTCACTAATTCTTATTTTGTATAAGCAGATAATTAAGAAATGCTGATTTGAAATATATTCAGACATGCTTATGCAACACTCTCAACTCAAATTTTCACAAGTATAACATGGTGAGCATCTGGCCTTATGATGTTAGGAACTGATTTTTTTTTTAATTTCTCATAAAATAACTGATGTAATAGGCATTGCTAGAATTTACATTACATATTTCCAGGTCTTTTTCCATCCAAGAACACAGAAAGATTACATTTCCCTGACCCCTTTATAATTTAGAAATGACCAGGTGATTTTCTTTTATGGCCAATTAAATATAAGTAGAAAGGAATGACATATGCCATTTCCAGTGGAAACTTTTTATAGCTGGTATGTGCCTTGATGTGTTTTTTTTCACCTCTTTGGGAAATAGAAGCACATATAGTCACAGAGGTGCCATCAGATGAAGCAATCTGAAATGCCACAGGGTCACACATAAGTCAGTTTAAGTGGACAGTCATCCATTCTTGCACAAGCAAAAAGTAACTTTTTAATTTTTTTTGCTTGACTTTTCCTGTGAGAAGTCATTGAGCTGTGGTTATTACTGCAACATAAGCTAGCCTCTCCTGACACAATTTGAAAAAAAACAAAAAAAAACAAAAAAAACTACACTCATTTTATATTTGAAAAAAATGAAGTTAATGAAACTGACCCACTTTTCCAATAAGCAGGATGACCACAAAGTTAAAACTTAGGAAACTCACGTTTGTAAAACAAGACACATCTGCTGCCTGTTGACCAGGCTGTTCTTCCTTCCCCTTCCTAATTCCTGTTTTCCCACACGTGATTACTGCTAGACCCCGTCATTCTACAGCCTATGCCTGTTGACCAACTCCTTTCCCTGCCCCTCCAGCTTTCCTTCCTGGCTGTATAGCCCTTAACTTTAGTCAGAGGAGAGGGGGTGGTTTTGAGGTTTGGCGCCTATCTCTCCAGCTGCTGTCACTCGTAAGATAATAAAGCCTTCTTCCCTGGCAATACCCGTTGCCTCGGTGTTTGGCTTCTGTGCAACAGGACTTAGACGGAACTCCTAGGGTTTGTAACATTACGAGATAAATTAGCTATTCAAAATATCTTAACAGATCACAGAAACATGTTTCAATCCAGTTTTTCTGATTTTATTTTTACTAAAATATCTTACTTTTTATCCTCCATGTTGCTTTTTGCTATGTAACAGATAAAATTGTATGAAATACTAGCTTGTCATAGATAAGCCACAGGAGAAGGCCAGCATCAACATATCCAAAAATAAACTGTTCAATTCATTAATTTCTTTGGGGGATATCTATGAGTACCTACCTTTTTTGCTTTTTATAGAGCACAAAATTAAATATTTTGAGCTGAGTTTTGCAAGTCACCTCCAGATGTTAGGTGTCTCACTAATACAGTTTTTAAGTAGAAAAAAATGATAATATTTTGATAAGAACTAACTTACCTTTTCATTAGGTTTGACAAAGGCAGGTTAACGTATTGTTGAGTGTTTCATGTGGAGTTTGAGATCAACAATCAGCAAAATCAGAAAACAGGTAGAGTCGCTGAAAAGAATCAATGTGAAAATCACTTAATTCCTTTAACCTAATTCTAGCAGAAAGGAAAACTGACATCAACATTGAAAACAATAAGGCAACATTTTCAATCACCTCTTTCTTTGCTTGCCTCAAACTCCAGTTCAATTCTTTTTATTTTTTTTAGCTTCTCTCTTTACGCACATAACATTTAATAAGCACTGTATTACCTCTCACCACTGTGTCATGACCTGTTTTTCCATCATTTCTGTGTATAAACGTGACCTTATTGACTAACATATCTTTCTTCCTGGAGATGAGTTTATTTTCTGCTTATTTTTTCCTGAATACATGACAAATTCCCAAAATTTTAGTCATTTATGAATTGCCTTCATGTTTTTTCCCATAGCCACTTATCACTTATTTTTTTGACTTTATGCTTAGTCTCACTGTTTTTTGTGTTTTTCTGTTTTAAACAAAGTGTTATTCCAAGATTATCTCATGTTTGATGTGCTGGTTACATGTTTTCTTAAAGCACATTAAATGTATAAATAACCATAAAAGTAAAACAAGTTTGTTCAGATACCACTTACACCTTTTTTTAATGCTATAAAATGGTATTACACACTGGGATATATAACACATAATGTGGTGTTGTGTATACAACAGGCATTTAAAAGGCTACCCATGCTTATTTAGAGTCTATAAACTTCCAAAAATTCCTTTCTTTAAAGCTTCCACCTGTACAGATTTCACTTATTTTGAAGTAAAATTTTAAAGTCATTTTTTATTTTTAAAGTCAAATTTCCCAAACAACATTTTCCCTCTGATTTTGCTTTTTGAATCTTTTTGCTCTTTTGAGTACTTTTGAGACCTGGAAAAGGTGAACATATTTTCTGAACGTTAAGGAATTAGGAAAGCAAAGGAGAATCTGAGATTTATATTCCAATAGATGAATTATCTCTTTCTTACGTCTAACAATTTAATGAAGTACTGGTGTCAGCATCAAGATAAATACTTCACAAGTTATAAGATTTTTTTAATGCCAATGAGAGTTATAATCCTGTCTGAAATACCAAGTTAGAAATTGTATCACAGCAGTCCCAAATCAGACAGGGTGCTCACCTAATGTTTACCTATTCTGAAGAAACCACCTGGAGGACAGGTTGGTAGAGACATGGGTTAATTATTTCTTACAGGAGGGAACTGATGGCGGTCAGTCAGTCAGTACAAAGCTTTCCACATCCCGGTAGATGTGGGGAAAGGGTATATATCCCCAGCGTGGAAAAGGGAGCAAGACACAGCAATAGCATTACATACAAAGCAGCAGAAACAAAGATGTTGACTCTCAGTAACTGCCTTTGAGTCCGCAAATGTGCATATCTTCAAGGGCATTTGGATCAGGCACAGACAGCCTTGGCCAGGGGACATTCTTCCAGTTGAGAAACACTCATCCACAGGGGAGGGAGAATGGAGCATATGTCCTGCATTTACTTCACAGATATTTACCAAGTAAATACCTTGTATTTGTAGACTTTAATTTTGAATTTAAAAATACAGAGGGTGCCACAAAATGTATACACATTTCAAGAAAGGAAAAAATTGTATTAAAATTGTAATACTCAATATGTACAGATAACAAAGGTGAATACAAGACACTTTTGACTTCTACAATTACAAGAGGTGTTCAAAGTGGTTAACCATCAGTGTCCTAACCATCAGTGTCCAGACATTGCTGATTATTGTGAACTAAAAGTAATACATAGATAACACCTCTTAAAATGTGTATTGTTTTTGGCACCCCTGGTATATAATGCTTTTTACACCCATGTTCACAGCAGCATTATTCACGTATCCCAAAGAGGGAAAAACCAAAATGTCCATCGATAGATTAATGGGAAAAAAAAAAATGCGGTATATACAAATCATGCAATATTATTCAGTGAACAAAAGGCATAAAATTCCGATGCTTGCTACAACATGGATAAAACTTGATGACATGATGCTAAGTGAAATAAGCTATAGTAAAGAACACATATTGCATGATTCAATTTATAGGGGTACCTAGAATAGTCAAATTCATAGAGACAAAAAGTCTAATGGTGGTTGCCAGGGGAGGGGAGGCAACGAGAAGTTATTGTTTAACAGGTACAGAGTTTCAGTTACAATTTGTGATAATGAAAAGGTTCTGGAGGTGGACATAGTAAGTGTTGTACAACATTATGAATGAGCTTAATGCTACTGAACTATACACTTAAAAATGATTAAAATGGTCAATTTTATGTTGTATATATACTCTACTATATCAAAAAACAAAATTAAATATATGTAAAAACTCCACCCCAAATTCAGGGAGAAGTATGTCACTCATAGCCAGACAGTAAGCATGTTTCCTCCTCTTGTTTTCTATACTTGTTTCAGTGGGACAAATTCATTCAATAACTTGAGTTAGTTTATTCAACAAATTAAGTCAGTAAAATTTAACCAAAAGGAATTTGTTGCACTAATTGAAAATAGAAGCCATCTTTCCAGTGGAGTGCTAAACTAGTGTAATTTAAGCCAAACTTACTAGTCTCATTCCAAGTCAAATCCTTCCCCAGAATGAAGCCAACAAGTACAAAAGCAGAGATAGAAGACAGAAAAATCTTCCAGATGACCCCTTTTAGCACCTGGATCCAGCTTTGCCTTAACTTTAAAGATCTGCTTTAGGGGTCCGGTTCTGTGGCTCAGCCTGTAACCCCAGCACTTTGGGAGGCTGAGGAGAGTGGATTGTCTGAGCCTGCAGTTTCATTGACCAGACCAGGCAACTTGGTAAGACCTCATCTCCACAACAAGATTTTTCAAAAAATACCTGGGTGTGGTAGCACGCACCTGTAGTTCTGGCTACTTGAAAGCTGAGGAGGAAGGGTTGCTGGAGCCCATCTTGGGGTGACGGTGAGTGTGCCACGGCACTCCAGTCTCCTGGGCAACAGAGCGCGATTCCAACTCAATAAAAGAAAAAAAGAAAGAAAGGATCTGCTTTAGAATATTTCAACTACTTGGAGTAATATATTCCTGATGTTTTTGCTTATATAAATTTTAAATGAGTTTATATTCCTTGTCACAAAAAGAGTTCAGTTATATATTAACACAGTGTTCCTCAAAGACATTCCACATGATGACAATGTGGGTTAGAATCATTCTGGGTTCTTCTTAAAAACTTGCAGATCATTGTGCCCCACACTTGACTACTGAACCAGAATTTGGGGAAAATGAGAACTGGGAAAGTATATGAATTGTCATTCAAATATCACTGATTGGGAATCTATTTGCTCCTCTCCGTTTCTTTGCATCACAGGGACCTCAATCAATCTCCTTTCATGCCTCATTCATATTAATTTCATGATTCCCTCACCTTGGTATTTCCACCATTAAAAAAAAAACACACACACAAAACACAAAACCTAACCTTGACCTTGTTAATACCTAGAGTAACTAGCATACTCTTTATATTAAATCAGAATTCAGTTCTTAGTCTGGTTTGTTCTAGAAATTTCCCTCAGGAAGCCACCAAAAAATAATAATAATAATAATAACAATACTGAAACTTTGTAAAGACAGAAATTTAAAGACAGTTTTCATAATTATTTCTATCTTATGTGGATTCTGCAATGCATCCAAAGTGTTACAGGTTGGGCTTTAGAGGATTCTTGTTGTCCTAATGGAGGGAAATCTCAATATTGTTGAAAGAATTCTAGAGTCAGTGCAGAAAAGGTGACAAGCAAATATAAGAACAGACCCAATTCAAATTGATCATGGATTGTTTTAATGGACAGAAAAAAAGAGAGAGAATGAAACATAAAAGTGTTTGGGGCTGTAGCGAGAGAGGGAATGTGATTAAAGTAGAACTGGTTAGACAATCTAGACAAGATTAGATTCAACCTTGCTGTGAGCTATAATTCACCAATCACATGGTTGCTGCCTGGTGGCTTTTCTCAGGCTGTGTTCAAGCTGTAGATGTTTCCCCCTGATTGTGCCCTGGTGGTCTGTTTGTTGGAGGTCTTTTTTGTTTCCATTCAGTACAGTTTTTGACTTGTTCTCCACTTCCCTGGTTGGATCATTCACCCTAATTATGATTACCTGATTAAGAGTGGAGGTGACACTTCCAAACCACTAGTCCAAGCAGTCTCATTAGGCCGGAAACCCTGCCATTTGTCTAATTTAAATTAAAAGGTGTGTTTTACACAGAACAAACCGAAGCAGCCAGCCACAGAAATTCCTTTTATCCGATCCTATTTGCTTCTCTTTGGTATTCAATATGGTCTTTTAAGCTAGGCAGTTATAATAGGAGTTAAATGGTCCTCTAGTTTTTCAAATGGAAGTCAGATTTAGAAGGTGTTAGGTTTTTGCAGACCTGCTAAATTCCTAGGCTTAAACATTTCAATGGTTAATCATGAAGTAGCTTAAAAATGTACTCCTCTTTGGAAGTATTAAATAACTACAGAGGATGTTTTGTAATTTAAAAATGTCTTAGAAAACAAAGCATAGAAAGCAGCTCATGAATTTAATTCTGTAGAATCACTTTCAAAAAGACAGGTTAATAATTGAATGGTATTGTCAAAAAAGATGGAACCCAGAGACGTTACGAATGCATTTTGTCAAATGAACATTCACTGTTGATATTGAGTTAAAATGCTGAGACGGGCAGAGCTTAAAAGAGAACACTGGAAACAGCTGAGGTCCATAGATAGTTCATTTTGCACTCAACCTTTCTCCTTTTGTCACCCAGTTATCTGCATGTTGAGGGATGCAGGGACTTCAGCTGTTCCTCCACCCTGACCCAGACCTTGGGAATGAGTGACCAGCTCTCTCACACATGGTAATGTTGAGACACAATTTCCCAACTAAATTATCCAAATCCTACAGTGGCTGAAAAAGAGGTTTCCCCCTTCAATTTCACAGGAAGCTCTCCCAAATTTTTAAAAAAATTATATATATATATATATTTTTATATACATTTACATATATATATAATCATGCATTCGTGCTCTGAATTTATGCTTACCTTGTTTCATCAGGGAGTAAATCTGATTTATTCTATTAATTTACTGAACCACAATTTTAAATACTTTCTAACTTAATGAAAATACAAAGTACTTGGATCTTAACATAGTAACAGCATTCTTTACTTTTATTGGCAAAATGGATACAGCGGTCATACAGTCTCACTGAAATAATCTCATCTAAATTTAGGATCCCACAAGTGGAATGTTAACCTGCCAGCCCCTTAGAAGTACAGCAATTATAGAATAATGGACCTGGACAGTTTCATCTCTGCACGTGCCTCTGTGTCAAGCTCTTCGCTACTTGTATGAAGTTGGTGCTTCTTCCTATTTCCAACGGAATTCCTGATTCTGAGAGCAGTTTTAAGTCTTGTTTTATGGATCTTTCCCACACAGGAGGATATGCATTTAAAGTTTCTTGGTAATGGCCTCTGCAGTTCTTTTGTGTTATCTCTTCTGCTTTCATGTTACCAAAAACTATGTTTTTGGCCTTCTTTTCCTTTTACATAAATAGACCTTACAATATCTTTTAATAACACTAGGAAAGTTAGGGCCAACAAGAGGTTGGCTTTCCCTTAGCAAAAGAACATTTGGTTGGCAATTTTACTAGGAGACTAAAAAAGTGGAAGAAATGCATGTATACATTAAAGTTTTCTTAAGAAAATATGATCTGTGCTGCTCCATTTACAGTAAAGGACAGACTTAGGATGGTAGACTCCTGTCAGCTTGGTGGGTTTTGCCCAAGCGTGGCAAGGGGCAGAAGGAAACTAAAGAGAGAGACTGAACTTGCCTGTGCTGACTCCCTTAATTTATACAAAAGCTTCAGACCTGAATTATGATTTTCGTTGAAATGCGAAAGGAAGCAGCAATCTTATCTCTTTCAACAAGAATTCATACACTATTTCAGCTACTGTTTTCCAAAATTAAAATTTGAATGTGAAGCTAGGAATTGAACTCGACCTACTTGTAATATAGCCCAGTGACCTCAAGCTTGGTGTCTTACAGTCAGATTTCAAAGTGTTCAAAGTTAATAAAACCAGCAACATTGAGTGCTTCCTGGTAAGATGCTTTGAGGTCATGACACCTCTGTGGTCCTCTTGCCAAAAAGGCAAACTTAAATTTATTCTTGAGGAAACATCAAACAAACCTAAACAAGGGCATTCTACAAAGGTCATGAAAGACAAAGAAACTTCCTTCCATTTTGAAGAAAACAGAGGACTGAGGATTACAATTAAATGCAATGTAAGATGGGTTGAATTCTGGACCAGAAAAAAATATGTTCATGGACAATTAGCAAAATTTGCATAGCTCTGTTAATTACTTAACAGTACAGAATATCATTAATTTCCTAGTTTTGGTCATATAACTGCAGTTATGTAAAGATCCCACCATTCTGGAAAGCTAGGGAGAAGCTATCTGGGAAATCTTTGTACAGTTTTTTGCAACCTGGGATTATTTTTAAATTAAAGTTAATTTTTTGTAACGTTTAATAAAAGTTAGTGATCACAACTGATCATTCTCCAGCAGAGTTAAAAATAATTTGTGTGGATCAGTCAGCTATCCTAATAAACAGAATAAAAGCACTAAATGCAATTCAACAAGCATATGTGAAGAAGTGACTCAACACAATGCACAAGACCAAAATCAAGTTTGAGAGAACTCTTTGTCTTTTAGGAGTATATAAGTTATAATAAAATCTACAAAAGAAATTAAGAAAGATAGGTGAAAAAATCTGAAGATTCATAACACTAAAACTACAATAGCATAATGTAAATTATTCCCAATAGATCAGAAATGACTTCAAAATTCTATAATTTATCAGAATTTTTGTTATAAATAGAAGTTCTCAGTGTATTGTAGACACCGAGGGGCCAATTAAAATAAATATGTATTTATTAGAATGTGGGATATGACAATTATCATAATACTGCCAGGGGAGTGAGGGGCACACCTCATTAACAAGGGTACCCGCATAATGAGCATTTGTATACCTAACCTGAATTGTACCTCACATCTTTAAAATAAAATTAAAAAATTTTTCGTAGAATGTGGAATATGAGATGTTCTCATATAATATTCTAAATGAATAATTACACAATTCTCACAAATAACTTGATCCTTGTGTCACTTATACACTCAGAGAAGCATAATATAGGAAACTATTTCATATACTTTCTACTATGACAGAAAATAAACTATTATTATTTTTTATGTAACTGAGTTCTCTGTATGTTAGTAAGCTCAAAATAAAATATTCTTTCTATCGGAATACTCAGCTTATAAGTGCCATTTGTATGATATTTCTTCTGCTGGAAAAAAGATTCCCCTGGATTTTTCATATAGCAAACTCTTTCTGAGGAATCACCCTCAACAACACCTCTTCCAAGAAGCCTTCCGTCACTCCCCTGGCCTATACTCTCCTATGACTCAATTGTTGCTTCTGTATTCAGTTGTCAACCATAGGCATGATCACATTATACTATAGTTTTCTACTGTATTTACTTCCCCACTAGACATTAACTACTCCTATTCCATTACACCACCTTAATAATTATGTAAATAAATAATTTCACCTGTAAATCCAGGATTAAATGGACTATTCAAACCAGTCACATAAGATATGTAAAATGATGAAAATTTCATTATTAACTAAGCTGATTTCATGGGAAATTATTTATTCAGATGCAGATGGTCTGTGAAAAATAATTTTGGCATTGAATCCTTAGAGTAAAGATTTAATAGTAAGCAACAACAATAATAGAAAATACCATGCTCAGGTATTTTTATTTGTCATGAACTAAAACAAAGTAGATTTGTTAAAAAAAAAAAAAAAACAAGCAAACCCAAAACTCTCTGATGGCCTAAAAAGTCTTTTCTACAGAGATTTAAGGAATGCTCACCTTGCTTTTATAATGAGATCTTTGGGACAACATCAAGAGCATCAGAAGCCTGGTGCCAGCAGGGTCATGTGGCGTTCCTGCAAGGTCAGTGGGGGAAGGTTTTGTCCCATACGTTGCCCAGAGCATGCCTCTTTTGTTTGTGTCACTGCTGTCTGTCTTGGAAACCAGTGTCCAAATAATGAAAGATTAATGAGATAGTCTTCAGTCCTGCTTTGGGCAATCACATTTATCCCTCATCATTCTGCTTCCCCAGCCCTGACATTTAGCCTCTCCCTACACTGCTGTCTGATATTACAAATTGCACTGAGTAATTTCCCCCAGTCAAAATACGAGATTTAGAAGCACCAGGGAGTTCTCGAAATCTATCCTGAGCGTCACAAAATGCTTCCTGTCCTGGCTTAACAGCCCGAGGGAGAAAAGAAATGAGTCTATGTCAGGGTGGTGGGGACACTACAAATAATAGAATTATAAGACCCATGGAAGGAAAGAAAGCTTGGTTTTCTTTGTAAGAATTACTGTCTTGACACCCTATAAGTAATACAAATTGGGAAATTTTTTAAGCATTACTTTACCTACATACCTTAATATGACAAGATTAGTTTCAGCATTCTGGTTTTACAGAATTATCTTCTGAAAAGAAAAAAAAAGTTGGTAATTGATACTCCCAACCTTGGTGGTAAAGAAGTTTGTATTTTAAAAAAGGAAAGAAAAATAAAGGCTAAGGTGTGGATGGGAATTAGCTGACTTGAGCTAATGCAACATAGGCATAGTACATTCCTTATGCACAAGAATTTTCAGGATCCTGTAGTCCCATCAAATGCCAGAGAAAGTAGATTTATATGAATGATTGGTTACATATCTATGCGACCAGCTTTTTGAATCTATTTCTTTCTGTGTCTGTCTCTCTGTCTCTCTGTTTTTCTCTCTCTCTCTGAATTACCTAGTTTTCTAGTATACATAAATATGGTTTTGGTTAAACTTTGAATGGAGGTCAGCTTGTTTAGCAAAATTTCTTCTGTGTGCTTGGCAAATAGATGCTGTGCTTTCCACTGGAATTTGGAGCTGTAGACCTGAGGTTTAACCTCTCGGTTCTGACACTTCATCTTGTTTTGAGAAATTCACTTTGCCTCTTTAAGACTTAGTGTTCTTACTGGTAAAATAAGACTAATACTCACTACACAATTTTTGGTGAGACTCAAGGGAGATAATACACAGGAATGCCCTTTATAAACTGAAATGGTATTACACCATTGCTAGCTGCTATTGTCATTGCAGATTCATAGTCTTCAAAATTCAGAATATTTTGGACTTGTGAAAAGTAACTTAATACATATGACAAATATTAGAGTCAATTGGGTCTGATATAGCAACTCATAATCAAACACATTGACATTTCTGCAGCAAAATAGACAAATATTTCTTTACCACGTAGGATAGGCTTTCTTCTAAAATGAATCACAAGAATTTTCTATTTCAATAGATTTTCAAAATTTGGAATTAGAGATTGTCAATCTGTGTTTCTTCAGCTTAATATGAAAAGCCATTACTTTCTGGGAAGTCCATTTCGACTCCATTTTTTTTTTCTTTTTTGAGTTGGAGTCTCACTCTGTCGCCCAGACTGGAGTGCGGTGGGCTCCCGTGATCCTTCCGCCTCAGTCTTCCAAGTAGCCGGAATTACAGGCACGTGCTACCATGCTCGGCTGATTTTTTGATTTGTTGTAGAGATGAGGTCTCGCTGCCCAGGCGGGTCTCGAACCCGCGGACTCAGGCAATCCACTCACCTCAGCCTCCCAAAGGCGCGGGATTATAGGCTGAGCCACCGAGCCGGGCTTCGACTCCATTTTCTAAGAACATTTACTAAATGTCATGATGTCAGGGTGAGACCTGCTAGTCATGTTGTCTAAACAATGGAACAACAAATTAAGTAAAAGTGGGAAACTGGACATCAAAAAAATTTGTTTTAAATTTGTGTATCCAAGGAAATTTTCCAGAGAGTGAAAAGGCATCCCACAGAAGAGGAGGAAATCATATATCAGATAAGGGTCCAGTGTCAAGAATATATCAACAATGAGATCTCAAAAAAAAAAAAAAAATGTATACATATTTTAAACAATGCTAAGGGAAAGTCGCCATAATCAGAAGTGTCTGGTTACCATTCTAAGCACTACTTGTAATTGCCAAAGTTAGATGTGCCTATATTTATCTTATTGAGTATTATAATTTTAATACAGTTTTTTTCCTTTCTTAAGACACCCTCTGTATGTATGTTTGAGTGTTTAGACAAAACAGTTGTCACTACTAAATTATAATTCAAAGCAGTAAAAAAAAAATTTTTGAAAAGAAGGAAATGTCTTTTATAGTTCGTAATTTTGAAATGCCTTGTGCCATCTCCTCGGTTTATTTTAATTCAGGAATGCAGTTGTTCATTTAACAACAGTGGCAATGTCATTCGAACTGATAGGCAGCGCTGCTCATGTTTTCATTGTTCCCGTTTAAACATCACCCCCTACTCTTGTTTGTTCGGGCGTTTTGCATCTATCATGTATATATAAAGCGTTTCCAAATCGCCTTTGAAGGAAACAGTTTGACATGCTAAATTAAACGGAGCTCAGGAGACATTTGTTTTAGGCAGCAAAACAAACTCAACTAGACAAAAAAATGCCGAGCCCATCATATCTGCAGCCATATTTCTTCTTGTCTGCATGTTAAACGGCAATAATGTAAATGAATGCGAATCGCTTGGAGAACTGTGAGGAAATAAGCTGCAAATTACAAAGCTGGTGGGCGAATGTTGAGATTGGTGGAATTTGATGATAACGCAATGGGTGGGGATCTGAGCCTTCATTAGGGATTCTCATTTCTCACTCATTTCATTTCCAGTTATAAAGTCCAGTGAAATGGATCTTGGTAATTGCAAAGCTGATTGCTACATCAGTTTAGGGGAAATGAATATTGCTATTACTTCTCTCTTTCTGCCTCGGTCTTTTCCCTCTCACTCTTTTGGTACATCCACAGGATTTTCAGAGAGCTTTTCCAAACTATCAGAAGGATCAAACTCTCTGGCAGTTTTGACATTTCTGTGGCCTATGCTCTAGCACAATTTTCTCTTTTAAAAATAAGATGTAGCCGGGCTCGGTGGCTCAGGCTGTAATCCCGCGCCTTTGGGAGGCTGAGGTGAGTGGATTGCCTGAGCCCGCGGGTTTGAGACCCGCCTGGGCAACGTGGCGGGACCTCATCTCTACAATAAATCAAAAAACTAGCCAGTCGTGGTAGCGCGCGCCTGTAATTCCAGCTACTCGGAAGGCAGAGTGAGACTCCAACTCAAAAAAAAAAAAAAAAAAAAAAAAGATGTGATATCATCACCAGATAACAAAACAGACCTGAATTCTTCATCTCCTGAAGGTTTAAGTCATCCTACTGCCAAGAAAGAAAAAAGAAAACAAAAAAATCTCTACTTGTCTAAATTAAGGTTCAATCAGGAAACAAGAGAGGGCAGGGAGTTTATTGGATATTACTGGTGACAGGAAATAGACTACAAAAACCTTTCTTTCACAACAAGGGGCTCATTAAACTGCATTCAAAGCTCTTTCTAAATTAAATTTATTATAATTTGATAACCACTTTAAGTAGATTTTGTGGAATTGATCCAATAGTCAGTATTTTGACTTAAACAAAGAGAAACATCTATGTTAGGTGTTGACATCTGTTTCCTGTCATGATCAGGAAGCATGTTAAGAGTTGGCTGGTTCATGGAAAGCAGGGTACCTCTCATTTTTTTCATGAGAATGGCCAGATTTCAATGTCACAGTCCTTATAAGTTCAGTTGGAGGCAAAGGTGGAAAATGAGCAAGATGAAGAGGTTGTGTATAGACTATATCTAGGAATAATATTGGTAGGTTTCCAGGAGAGAGTAGGGGCAACTGAGGAGAAACAGATGGACTTCTGACCTAGGAAATGTTGACTCCCATGCTCAAGTTCCAATCTCTGTCTATGGAACTTGACCTCATATCCTTGTTCAAAAAGGCAAAGCAACGTTTCAAGATGAGTGTTTTCTGTCATAACCCTAGTGGGTTGGGCAAGGGAATCTGACCCTTTCAACAGTGATCAGGTTAAGGACACAAGCAAAGGCCAGTAGACTACATCTGGTTCGCAGTCAAGAGTAGGTATTTCTTACCCATTTGATTTGCCCGGCATTGTGTGACTGTAGCCTTTGTCACTTTGCTCTGTCTCTCTTCAGAACACGCTTCTTATTATAAAAAAAATAAGTTACAAAGAACCCTTGAGTTATACAGAGTCAGGAAAATTATTACTTCCTCAAATGTTGAACCTCTACAAATACATAGTGTGATGGTTTATTTTATGAGTCAACTTGAGTAGCCTACTGGATGCCTAGACTTTTAACTAAATATTATTCATATTATACTGAGTGTGTCTCTGAGGTGGATAAGATTAACATTTGAATTGGTAAACTGAATTAGGCAAATTGCCCTCCTTAACACGGGTAGGGCCTCATCCAATCAGTTAAAGGCTTGCATAGGCAAAAAAACAGAGTAAGAGAGAATTGTTTCTGCCTTACCGCTTGAGCTAAGCTAATTGGTCTTTCACTGGCTTTTAGACTCAAAGTGAGTCATCAGTTCTTTTATTTATCTATCTACTTATTTATTTATTTAATAGTAGGAGTCTCGCTCTGTCTCCCAGGTTAGAGTGCAGAGGCAAGCTCATGGGCACCACAGCCTTGACCTTCTGGCCTCAGGTGCTGCCTCAGGTGCTGCCTCAGCCTTCCAAGTAGCTGGAACCACAGATGCGCACCACCAGACCTGGCTAATTTTTCTGAATTGTAGAACGAGTTCTTGCCAAATTTCCCAGGCTTGTCTCAAACTCCTGGACTCAGGCAATCCTCTCACTTCTGCCTTCCAAAGTGCTGGGATTACATGCCTGAGCCACTGCACCTGGCTGAATCATCAGTTCTTCATGGGTCACGAGCCAACTAGCTTTCAGACAGGAAATTTCTCCACTGGTTATCCTGGTTCTCAGGCCCTCCGACTCAGACTAGAAGCATACCAGGGGCTCTCCTGGGCTACAACTTGCTGACTGTAGATATTGGAACATCTCAGCCTTCATTATCATGTGAACCAATTGCTTAAAATAAATGTGTATAGTATTATGGATCTCTATATAAGATAAATATGTATCTTATATACATATATGCTATACTATAAATATATTATAGATAAACAAATAATATAAATTATGTAAATAGTAGAACTTATATATTATATATATGAGGGAACCCCCCCAAAACGGAATTAGTTTTTGGAGGGCGAGCCACTTGTAGTATAGGCTTCCCCTGCTGGGTAAGTGTTCTAGGAACCCATCAGCATCAGGGTACCTAGCGTTGTGAGAGGCTGCATTTGTCCATTTCATCATGGGTGGTTTACGAGCATAACTGCCCACAACATGCTGAGTGTTCAGTAGTTTTTGACCCAAAACACCATGACTCCTGTGCTCCACTCTCCTTATTCACGCAGTTACACCCCGAGTGACTTTTATTTTCCAGGGATAAAAAAAGTACTCAGAGGGAAACATTTCACTGGTGTGGAAAAGATGAACCAAAAACTGGCAGAAGCACTAAAATGCATCAAAATTGATGAGTTCAAAAACTGTTTTGAGCAGTAGAAAAGGTGTCTTGATAGGTGAATTGCATCAAACGGGGAGTACTTTGAAGATGACTAAAGGTTAAAATGTAAGAATACACAATTTTTAATAAAAAAATACTGGTTTGGGGTGTTCCCCCTCACGGGTGTGTGTATATATGTTATATAATACACACACACACATTTTTCCTATTGGTTCTATTTCTCTAGAAAGCCCTAATACATGGAGGTAAAAAAATAGCATGTAAATACTAAAGTATGAACATTTTGGTTCTGATGGGGCCAATCATGTAACTTGAGCTTCTAATGGCATGGGCTTAGGGCACCTAAAGAATGTTTTATTAATTTTTCAACTTAGAAAATTAATTGCTTATTGTGAATTTAAATAAGAATTTTTTGTGTGTGTTTTAACAAATATTACACCATCAGCAGAGATTTTCCTAAAATGAATGTTTTGGTACATAATTGTAGTAAAAATCATCATTGTTAAATACCTGCTATGTGCTAGAAATTATACTAGGACCATTGCAATTTTTGTTTAAGCCTACCAACAAACTTGAAAATGATGAGGAAATGGAGTCCAACTTGCCCATAGTCAGTGGTTAGAACAACATTCACACGGGTCCACTTGATACTGCCAATCCCTGATACTGGCAGAAAAATAGTAAAAACAGGGGATATCATCTCTAATTCCAGTGGGAAGACATGAGCAATTGTCAGCATATATTTGTCACCCAAGTTATTTCTCACTCTGCTTATCTCCTCATCTTTTATTTCTTTTACTCACAGAGCAAGATAGCACTTAGACCTGTGTTCCCCCCCTCACCCCTACAAATTCATGGGTAGACAGAAGCAGGAAGTTCAAGTCAAAACAGCTTGCAAGTCTCTCTCCTCTTTGGGTCATAATGGTGCTGTGATTCAACTGAAAGTTGAAAGGAATATAAATTCACATGTGTACTTTTTAAAAAGAAATTTGCAACACATCTAGATTGATATGCTGTTACAATTACTTCTGCCCATGGTTTTATTTGGGGAAAGAAAAGCATTGGAGAAGTAGAGAGAAATCAGTTCTAAGTAATTTCACAATATCAAGTTTCATTTTCTATTGCTGTAGATAATTTTCTAATGTGTACAATAAGGACTTTGAAAAAGATAGTTTCTAATATTCCCTGGGATCAATGTTGTCTGTATTGTTCTATTTTTTTAAAGTCCCACAAAAATATGATATTCATTCTCTCAAATTCCTCTCTCTACAATTACTTGTTAGCTGTCTTTTCTCCAACTATTAGCAATTGAGATTTATAAACATCTTCTAAATTATCAAATTCAAAGGACTTATTCTTCTTGAACGTCAAGCAGGATGTGACATTGTTATCACCTGAGAACATATGTGGGGATGTGCTTTTGTGCATTCGTGTGATATTCTAGGGCAAGATCTATTTCATCAGGATTGCAAATAATCAAATTTCATGACACAGGAAAAGATTCTTTAATTTATAGAATAATATAAATAAATAAAATAGAAAGTCATTGGAGACCATGGTCAACATAATTCTGTGCAATGTTTTGGATAAAAACACTCTATTATAAAAACAAGTTGCGAAATGAAAGAAAAATGATGAAGTCAGAGATCAAATGCAATCCCTACTTTCCAAGGACACCTTTCTTCTTTTAATCACCTTAATCTGATTTGTAGCAATATATTCAGAATGATTGTCTGCCAGGATGTGTAATATTCATTCACTGATTTCCTTTATTTTATAGAATGTCTACATTGGTTTGTCCAAATTGATACAATGAGTTGGGGTAGATCAGAGTCTACAAGTTGGCCTTCCAGATCCTTACACCTGAACCTATACTATCATTTTACATTGCTTCTTAACATTTTGCCTATGTACTTATCAAGTCAGAAGCATAATCTCATATCTTCTAATATAGTGTGGCTAAGAAGAGAGCCTGAGTCAAACCTCAGCTTCTTCATCTGTGAAGTGCTAATATTACAATCATTTTACTGTGTTAGTGATATGAGGATGCACATAAAGTACCTGCCAATGCTTTTGAAGAGCCCAGTTAACAGAAAGAGGTTCATTAATGTTGGTGTCATTATTGCCATAGCACTTGTATAGCTCTATGCAATGTGAAGCAGCATTATGGTCAAGACAAATGCTTTAAGATTGTAAAGATCAGAGTTCAAACCAGGCTCACCCATCACCCTTTCCTAGCTGTGGAAATATGACCAAGACTTATTATGATGATTGGAGCAAGATATATAGAACAAATGAGTAAATGAATTGATGTTTGCGACATTCACCATGCTCCCTATTGGAAAAATACTCATCCATGCCAGCGATGTCAATGTCATTCTGCTTTTAATGTTGATTTTCCCTCTTATCTCAGCGGTCACAGCAAGAGTTCATTTGCATGTCAAATCTCCCCCTTTTCCTAAATCTCTACAAATAAAGATTGCTTTGGCAAAGACATGGCTTCCCAGGTGAAAGCAGCCAATTACACCATCCTTTGTGAACGCGCTTTTTGCAAACAAAGGTTGCAAGTGTCCAGTGCCTCACTGTGACAGAATCCCAGAAAGCTATAGAGACAGAGAGAGATACAAGGTGAAGTGAGCAATTAACTTTACTACTGAGGACCTGGAAGGATTCTGATTACTCTTCTCCTGGCCAAAATATTGTTTCATCACCAAAGTGAAAATTCCACAGTGACCTGCAAATTATACGGTACTGCCATAAAATAAAACAGATAATTTGAATTCTCACAACATACTCTGTGCATGTAGAGAATAATTTGCCAGAGAGCCATAGTAGCACTTCAAAGACCTCTAGAAAAAGAGTATTTTGCAAATGTTTGAAGAATCGCAAGAAAAAAAATCAGAAGTTCCCCTCATGTGATTTAATAGCCACAGGAACTCAACTTTATGAAGGCTACATTTTAAACATCTGGCAGTAAATAGTTTAATCCTGATTAACAATTCTGTGAGACAGACATTATTATCAGTTCATTTTACAGATGAGAAAATTTAGTCAAGGAGAGGTCAAGTAATTTGCCAACACCAATAAATAGGAGAGCAGAGCTTTGTTCCCTAATGCAAATCCTCTTGCTATGCTTTTACTACACCTTAAAATTCAGGAGATCATTTGCAACTGATATCACTCCCCATTGCTAATCTCTTGTGGGTCTTCTAAAAATATGGCAAATTTCCCTGTCAATATCAAAGTCCATCAGGAAATATCTGTCTTGATGCTGACACTAGCATACATTAAATTGTTGAACGCAAAAAAGAGATAACTCATGTATTGGAAAATGAATCCCAGACTCTACTTTGCCTCCCTTATTCCTTAGCTTTCAGAAAACACAATCATATTTTCTAGGCTCTCAAAATTACTTTAAAAGAGAAAAAAAGAATAAAAGAACAAAATTAGGGGAAACAATGTTGTTTGGTATTTTGACTTTAAAAATAAAAAAGACTTTCAAATCATTTTCTGGACTTGAGAATTTAAAGTTCTCTCTCAATCAGAACTGCATCTAATAAACTGAAAACAACATCTTCAGAAGAGTTTATTACCTCTTCTTCTCTGATGTGCCATGAGGCAGCTTGCTCCCCAGATGCCAGCTGTTTCAGGGACCTGGGGTCTGCTTCACCTCTGGGGACATTAGCTTAACCTTTCATCTTTTGATTTAATCATATAACCATGTAATTAAATTCCAATAGTCAAGTTTCAGGAGCAGGGAAGCAAGGCTTGCGCCAGTTCCATTTAGCCTAAGCAGATGGCAGACACTGCTTTTGGAACAACATGCTCAGATTGCATGTTGCTAGCATTTGTGTTGAGTCCTCCTCAAACACACACAACAAAAGGTACAGTCAGTCTGCTTAGAGAATGAAAGCCTCTTCACCTGCTTCCACGAGATAAGGTGCAATGTATTTTTAATGTACACTTTTATCTCTCCTTGACAGTCAAGATGGTTTCCACGTGATAGCCAAACCATAAGGTAAGCAAGCTAATGGGTTTGATTTATAGACAGCATATGGACCTCTAGGTTCAAATTAACACATTCTTTCTTCTTCTGTTGCCTAAAGCTTTTCAAATGTTAAGGAAGAGCTTTCAGGGTTGAGTTTAAAGATGTTTCTTCAATTTGTTTAACTGTTGTTAATAGCCAGGTGTTATTTCAACATCTGGTTAAGTCTGTTTTGTGATTTTACCAAGAAGACATCGGCAACATCTCCTATGTTGTTAAATTAACAAAGTGATATCGAGAATATAGTAAAATTGAAGCTTCCATACACTGCAGGTAAATTTGTAAATTAATACAAACTTTGTTAAAAGAATGTAATAATATAAAATAAAAGCTTAAAAATATCCATTCCGTTGCCCAATGTTTTACTTACTTGGAATGTACAAGCAAAAAGATGTACATAGTACCTTCAATATAATATTGAAAAAAATCAACTAAATATCCCTCATTCAACATCTGAGTAAATAAATGTTGGTGCATTAGTACAATGGAATATTATGTTTGAAAAGTATATTTTATAAAAATATTCAAGTAGGATGCAAATCTGTTTAAATGTATTTTATCATTTTTTTAAATGAATACAAACAGTGATATGAAAATAGAGAAATTAGCTCTGGTTGGTGAGAATATGGGTAATTTTTATTTTGTACTTCATGCATTCTTTTCAAATTTTCAACAATAAATACATATTATAGTTGTGTATGGAGAGAAAGTTATTTACAAATTAATACCATGGCATTGTCATAGCTGTCTCACACCTGTGCTATTATTCACAGAATGATCATGAACACAAAAGCTAATCTCTTCTTTGCAGTTATTCCACCATGAGTTATTCCACAGTGAACTCAACAGAAAAAGTTTGGCCCAGACAAACGTTATGGTACTATTTTTACCAGTTTGTATTTTAATGTTCCTTGTATTAAGTAAAATCTTTCTGATTTTCTGTAGATGACCATGAAAAACAAGACAATAAATGACACTAAATCAATCAATACAGAGTAACGTTGACTGGAGAGGAGTATTAGTATTTGGAACCATAAACTGATAGTATCAAAAAAGTAGCTAAAAGTACAGTTTCCTTGTATTTCAATTTAACAGAAAAATAGGCATCATTTTTCCGTTTTCTTCACTCATTTTTTGGAAAGCTTGCTACTCAGCTTAGTCCTTATGTCTCTAACACCAACATACAAAGATTCATATATCTCAACTTATCCTCAAACATCCCTGCAATGCTAACCAGAAAAAAACTTTAGAAAAGCACAGAGGTTAAGTGACTCAATCAAAGTAACTCTGTGGTACAGCTTTCCATAAAGTGCACATCTCCAAATCTCTGGGCGGGCTCTCTCCAATATGACTTTGGTGAAGGAAATAGTATACTTGGACCCGAATATCTTTCATATGCTTTTAGAAAAAGGCAGCAAGTTTCAGTAGTACTGTGAGGAATACTAATAGATCCTCTAGCAGAAGTATCTTCAGCTTTGCTGGAGGTTGTCTTTAAATCTCCAAAGTATACAGTTAAATTGAGATTCTGGGGATCACTTGCTAGGAAGTTTGGTTTAAATGACTTAATGAAGCATCCTCAATGACTTGACGTAGAACCTCCGGATATTCTTCACACAGGCATGACTAGCCAAATGGCATCCCATTGATGCCACTAGAAGATTTGCCAACTAGGATGACCAATTTGGTACCTCTCCAAGTAACATCCATTCCCTGGCAAAACTATATTGTGAGTAGGGTTACACATTTCCTCAAAACACTCTATTTGCATATGTGACTCTGGAATATCTTCAGCCTATCTATGCAAGTACTCAAGTGAATCACAACTTGAAAATGTTTAAAAGGAGAAAGTGTTCTGAATTCAGATGTATAACTGTCAATGTCTGGAACCCATTTGCAGCCTTCTTTCTTGTAGGTAATGGTTATTACTCCAGCCATTGCATATCAGTTGACTTGAGCTAAAATCTTAACTTTCCCCATGTGTTTCTCATGTTTATAAAGGCAACTTCCATTGACAGCATAGACTATGACATTCTCCAAGCAGACAAAGACAAAGGGCTAAATACTCCACAAACTCAGAGCTAATTGATTTTAGGTGTTATTACATTTTATTCTTTTTTATCCTCTTTGTTAAAAAAGAGTAGGGGAGATTTGCAAAGCAGAAACTATTCAAACTTATAATACAAAGGTAAATCACTAATAATTTTTGGATTTTGAAAAACTGAAAATATTTTGTGTATTAGTTTAGTTATATAATAATTCTGAACAATTTAATTGATATAACTTAATGTGAATAAAAGTCATGTGTTCAAATCCTGTAATTGGCTCACTAGTAAATGCAGCTTATATTTAAGGTGTGGTCTAATAAAAGTCATAATGTCTTCTTTAATTTTTATAGGGTTTTATCATATTTTATTAGGAAATCTTTCATCTAAAAATAAAGATGACTTGTTTGTGTGCTTAATATGATTTCTTATAAGAACATTATAAGAAAAAAGTCTCAAAAAAGAATTTTTCTGTAACAACAAACAAAAAGTAAATCCCACTTCAAAGTAGAAAATGCAAATTACTTCTAAAGGAAAACCTGGTATCTTGGATATTCCTCAATGCAAGAAAGCATGTCAGGAAATAGAAGTCTTTCCTCAAAAAAAATTTGTTTAAAAAGTTGCTTCTCAGTATAAATGTTATTGCATATAAGATAATCTAATAATGCTATTTAAAGATTCTCCAAATAATATATCAACTCAAATCATTAAAATACCATCTCAGCTAATAGTCATTAAAATAAGAATTCTAATTGACTTTAAATAATATGTTTATGAAATAATCTTCAGCAACATCAAACATACTTTTAATAATACTTTATTTTGCCTCATGTCTAGGAAATATTCACAGTTCTTTGCTCATTGTTTTTCTTATAAACAGCTGATATAATAATGATCTGATTTACATTATGTTCCTAGCATTGTTTCGAATCCCATATTTTATAGAGGACTTCTTTCAGTATAATATCTGTAAGCTCCTGGCCCTAGAAGAAAAGCATACTTAAGTAGGCAGGTAAGGATTACCGACAATGTGTTTGAAATTTATTTTAATGTTCAGAAAAAATAAGGAAGTGTTGATTAAATTTAGAATGTAAGTCAAATATTCATGCTGAGATTTTCAGAAAACCAATAACAGGAATAGAAATAGAACATCTATCTTCCAGTTGAAGGAGGGGGGGGCCTCTTCATAAGAGGCACAATGTAAGCATAAAGACACAGAAAGGCTAAAAAAATGAAGAAAGTAACTAAAAGTATCAGCCAAAAGAAAGATGGAATACTACTGAACTGGAGCATATATTTGCAATTTATGCTCTGACATAGGACTAGTATCTAGAATCTATAAGGAAGACAAACAACAAGAAACAAACCCATTAAAAAGAGAGCAAAGGACATGCACAGGCGTTTCTCAAAGGAAGACATATGTCCAACAAACATATAAAAAAGTACTCAACATCACTAATCATTAGAGAAATGCAGATTAAAACCACATCTGGCCAGGCTCGGTAGTTCAGTCTGTCATCCCAGCACTCTGGGAGGCCGAAGCAAGTGGATTGTCTGAGTCCAGGGGTTCGAGACCATCCCAGGCAACTTGGCAAGATCTCATCTCTACAATAAATCAAAAATTAGCTGGGTGTGGTAGTGTGCACCTGTAGTTCTGGCTGCTTAGAAGGCTGGGGCAAAAGAATCATTGGAGCCCAGCTGGTCATTGCTGGGGTGACAGTGAGTGTGCCACTGCACCCCAGCCTGGGAGACAGAGTGAGACTCCAACTGAAAAAAAAAAAAAAAATACCACAACTTACACCAGTCAGAATGGCCATCATTAAAAAACCAAAGAACTGCCGGGCATGGTAATCCCAGCACTTTGGGAGGCCAAGGTGAGAGGATTGCCTGAGTCCAAGGGTTCAAGACCAGCCTGGGCAACTTGGTGAGACCTCGTCTCTACAATAAATCAAAAAAATTAGTTGGTCATTGTGGCATGCTCCTGTAGCTCCAGCTACTTGGAAAGATCACCTGAGCCCAGCAGTTGAGACTGCAGAGGCAATGAGTCTGCCACTGCACTCCGGTCTGGGCAACAGAGTGAGACTCCAACTCAAAAAACAAAACAAAACAAAAGAAAAAGAAAGTCAAAGAACAACAGATGTTGCCGTGGATGCTAGGAAAAGAGGCACTGATACACTGTGGGAATGTAAACTAATTCAACTTCTATGGAAAATATTATGAAGTTTTCTCAAAGAACTAAAAATAGAACTATGATTTGACCCAGTAATCTCACTATTGGGTATTTAACCAAAGGAAAAGAAGTCATTGTATTAAAAAAGACACCTGCACTCATATGTTCACTGAAGCACTATTCACAATCTAAGAGCCCTTCAACAGTTGACTGGATAAAGCAAGTTTTGCATACACATATACCATTAAATACTAGATGGCCATAAAAAATATTGAAATCATGTCATGTGCAGCAACATGGGTGAAGCCGGGGGCCATTATCCTAAGTGAACTAACTCAGAAACAGTAAACCAAACAATGCATGTTCTTACTTATATGTAGGAGCTAAGTAATGAGGAGCCATAGACATAAAGATGGAAATGATAGACAGTGGAACATTAACTGGAGGATGGCAGGGAGGGAGACTGGGGTTAAAAACTGCATATCAGATGCAATGTTCACTACTGGGGAATGGTAACACCAGTAGCCCAATCCCCACCAGTACATAATATGCTCATTAACAAACATTTGTATCCCCTGAATCTAAGACAAAATAAAAATAAGCAAAATTAGTATAACTATATCAATAACAATCAAAATAGAGTTTGTCAATATGGCAAATATCTTTCTGAGAAACTGAGTCACTACTTCATAAAACATAACTATATAAAATCTGCCCATTAAATAACATAGTGTCGAAATGTAAGATACTATTGACACTTGCACAATATTTAGCACCTTATCTCAATAATCAAGCAACAAGAACAAGCAGGCAAAGAAAATGTAGGGAGAGATAAAATTAGGTAATATTAGCTTAATATTAGTGGCGTCTCATAGAATTCTGTAGAAAATCATTAGAAGAAAACACTAGTTTCAAGAAGTGACCAAATTACCGAGACATAAAACAAATCATAACAAATACCAAAAAGCTAATATTTTCCAAGACATGTCTCTTAATTTAATGAAAACAATTTAGAAACAAATAATCAAAAATATATATAAAACAATAATATAGAAATTTAGAGACAATCTTCTAAATAATTTATATATCAAAGAAGATAATAAAATGTTTAAAGCTTTAAGAGTTGGATATTAATTTAGAATTGCACACAAAAAGTCAAAGGATACAGCTAAATTAGTACTTAGATGAAAATTTATAGCCTTATATTAAGAAAAACAAAATAAAAATATACTACAAAGACTATAACAAGCTAATATTTACTATTCATCATTACAGATAACTTGAACCAATAAGAAAAAAAACGAATAAAATAATAAAGACATGATAAATGAAAAAATCTCAAACACAGCAGAAATTGGGGAAATACAAATTAAAACCGAAATGAGATTCCATTTATTACTAAGATGGATAAACATTACAATATTTTACAACAGGAGATTGCAAGAATATGGAAATGGAAAATCATATTTTGCTGGTGGTAAAGAAAATTGGTACACTTTGGAGAACAATTTGTCAATATCTAATAATGTTACAAATGCAAATTGAATGTTCAATTTAAGCAATTCAAATCCTAGATATGCTGAAGGAACTCTCAAGCATGACACAAGAAGACATTAAAATATTGTTTAATGAAGGATAGTTTATGATACTGAAAAATGTAAAATAGCTGACGTGTTCGTCAATATGATACACTAGCATTAAAATTCCTATATATTTGTAAAATGATATATATTTATGCAATAAAATATTTTACTGTATTGAGCATGAATGAATTAAAGTAATGTGGGTAACATTTCAACAACAAGATATTGGGCATAAAATAGCAAGATGTAGAATGACCCATAGAGTTCAAAAGATTTTATATATACATTTAAAACATGTAAAACAATGTTATACTGTTTACCAATACATAGAACCACAGTAAATATTTGAGAAAGCAGGGAGGAGAAACTGGCTGATGGGTACATGAGTGTTCCTTTAATTACTCTCTTTTCTTTCCCGTGTTACGAAAATGTTTTCTAATTAGAAATGAAGTTATAATATAGCAACAAACTTTGTAATCACCTAATACAAAAATGCTGCATTCCTCTTCAGAATATGAGAAACTATTCTATATGTGTGTAAGGTGTACATTAAGAAAATAAGTGATTTATTGCCTTTGCCCCAAACACTCTTTTAAATTGTCTATACAATGCAAGCAAAAATAAACAAAGAACTCAATGTTGAAGCATAATATTAATGATATAAAGTTCAGTAAATTTTATAATGAGAAAAGGTGTGAACAATACCACAAATTTCAATATGAAAAAATGTATCTTACAATCCTTTGCCTAAAACTAGTATGATTAAAAACAATGCTCTGGTTTTGATTCTGGTTTTTTTGTTTGTTAGGATCAATCTGGCATCATCCTTGCTCATTATTCAAAAACTTAATCCAATATATTTTGTGCCACTGATAACAAATGTGGTTAAGAAGTTCATCTGACAAAACATTTTGTACAATTTTGAATTAAGTTTTGCCTTCAAGACACACATATCTATCTTGGTTCCTGATTATCCTCTTGTTTTTAAAATTATTAAAGCACATAAACCAAAAGACCAATGGATGCAAATAAGAATTATAGCATCTACAACAGATTTTATCTGCTTCAGGCTAGTTCTTTCAATGAGCTATTAAATCATCAAAATTTGGGTCAAGTGATTTCTACTCAAGTAAATTGTTACCCAGAATAAATACATTGGGGTTTTCTGGAGAAAAATGTAGAATGGAAAATTAATAATTGGTAAACTTCCAGATTCTTGAATCATTTATAAAAGGTATACTTTTACATTTATGACTCTGCAGTCAGACAACAGGGTAATCTTAAATTGTATTGAGGTAATAGGCATGTTGACAGGAATGATATCAAAATTGCCCCAGAGATATGGAATTTCTGTGCACATTAGTTATGTGGGCAAAATATGTCACATAAGTGCTATGAGTTCAAAGGTCATGGAAGTTCTAAAAGAGAAAGAAAAATTCTAGGCCTGCTTACAAATTGTTTGAAATCAATTCATTCAAAAAAAAAAAGTATTTAGGTCCTCTTATATGCCAATCACTGTGTTAAATTCTTGTGAAGCCAGGCACCGTGACTCAAGCCTGTAATCCCAGCACTTTGGTAGACGGAGACGAGAGGATTGCCAGAGCTTAGGGGTTTGAGACCAGCCTAAGCAACATAGTGAGATCACGTCTCTACAGTAAATCAAAAAAATTAGCCAAGTATGGTGACACATGTAGTTCCAGCTACTTGAAAGGCTGAGGTGGAAGGATCACCTGCACCCAGTAGGTGTAGGCTTCAGTGGCCATGGTGTACCACTGCACTCCAGCCTGGGTGATAGAGTGAGAATCTGACTCAAAAAAAAAAAAAATCCTATGCATAAAACAAATTCTTACATTCGTGGATCTTATAATTTAATGGGAGACAGGCATTAAACACACAATTACAGAGATAAATCATTGCTTAGAGTTGGTATCCATGGGGAAGTTCTGCAGACATTTAGAAAAGCAGATGACAGAACATTTCATCTACGTCTAGTAAGAGGTTCAGTTCAGAAAATAAAACCTATGCTAGGTATTTAGGCAAAGGGGGAAATTAGGTACTTAGAAAATTATAGGAAGAACTGAAGGAGATAAAAGCGGAGGCGCTGCCAAGGGAAGTACTAAGTTCAAGAGTATGTCAGATTGATTGCTGTCTGGGAGTCAGGAAAACACAGCTGTACTACATGGCCACCAGGCCCACCTCAAATGCCCCTGACACTCATGTCTCAGTGAACTTTTTAGCAGACGGAGTAACAGAAAGATACCCTCTGCCTCATGCTTGCCTTTCAAAATGTCTGAGTATATTTAACGGTGGAATTTCTTTCCCATTCAGACACTTGCCAACAAGTAGCTTTGGGAAATGAATGCTTAGGCTTACAGCTTCCGGATAACACCCATAAGGATATGAAAATAGATACAGTGTGCCAAAATTCTATGTCCAATGCAGTACACATTTTGACAACTCAAGACCTGAAACTTATACTTCAAAAAAAGCATCGATAATAACATACAGTAACTATCTCTTACACAAATAGAAATATACTTACTCTCTTCCCAAATTCTGTTTGTCATCGTATAGCTGGGCTATCTTCAACCTTCACCTTTAGTCTTGCAAGCTTATCACAATTCATATAAAATTTCAGGGAAAAGGAAGAAAGTGTAAAGAAAATCAGTACATACAGAACAAAGCAAGGAAGAAAACAGGAATAGTTCTTTAATTCTGTATTCTGTGACTTGTCACAAGATCATAGAGGTATATGGCATCTTTTATCCTCTTCCCTTTCCTATTATTATACTTTTGACGTCAGCCAACACTGTTACTTGTCGGAGCTCTGCCCAGTAGGCTGACCCAAATCCTTACTCCTGAGGAGTCCTTACTCTTGGTGGTTCTGCCTGTGTTAGATATATGGTCTTCTATCTAACTTTTGACAAAAACCATGGAAGTACTGAGAAATGCTCCTGGAAAAATCTCCTTAGGCTCCACTCATTCATCTTTTTATCTATGAAGAAATAATTTATTCTTCTTAATAATCAGGATCAATTGTGTCACATGCATAACTTATTTTCCTATAGGTCCAGTGGCATGAAAAGATCAGACTATTCAGTGGCAATCAGAGAGTTCAAAGGAATTGTTATTCCTCTTGGAGGAGAAGCAGTCATCATTTGGGTACCAAGACCTCTGTGCCATCATATACTAAAGTCATGTGACTGGAGAACTAAATGTTGTGAGTGATGTTTTCATGGAAAGTGAATGTTACCTCTGCCAGTTCCAACCCTTGTATTCCAAAAGTATATAGTTTAGCATGATTTGCAAATGTTAGATTGTACAACATTGCATTCTGCAGTAGGAAACAAGAAAACAACTCTTTGCACATAACTCTGCCCTCAGTCTTATTACCAATCATCTAAATTTTATTCATATTTAACGTAACCTTTTTTTCCAAGTAAAGTGAACAGATGAACCACTCATAGATCTGTTCACTTGGAAGTTTTCTATATTTTTTTCTGAGATAGATATAGGTTGAAGAAGCAGCATTGCAGCAAGACAGAGTTCTGTAGGAGGGTGAACACCTGCTGAAGCAACAAATGTGAGCACTCAGCCAAGCTTATATATAGCATTTCCACTTGATGTCAAAGTTCTGCTGACCAAGCTTAACTTTATGGGTGGTTGATGAAACAAAACAAAACAAAAATATGATGATCATAGTTGTATGACCACTCAGGATCCAGCGATCAAGAGTTTGGTCTCTTTTAGCACCTATTAGCAAGACAGGATCTGTTTCTCAAAAGAAACTTAATAAACTAAGAAAGAAGGCATGACTTTGTTTCAGAATCCCAGAAGTCTATGCGATTAATCTCCTACAAGATTTGCAAGATTCTATAAACTGCATGACCATCTGTCTCAAACACTTCAGGCATCACTGAATTTGCTGAATCATTATGACCAAGTGGCAAAGAGAGCAGCTTGCACCACAGTCTGGAAAAGCTAGAGAGTCTACTCTTCTTAGAGAACAAACTCAAAATGCACAGCCTTAGAGAATTCAAAGTATCGAATCAAAAGTATTCAAGTAACACATCTAAAAGTAGTAGATGTTGCTTTTAAACATGTGAGAAACTTCCCAGGAACTGGACTAATTTCTCAACATGCCCTGCTGAATTTCCAGAAATTTGCAAAAAGTGTCAGGTCCTTGAGTTTTAGTGAGAATTTTTCTCCTGACTTCTTGAATGCATGTGAATTTCTGAGCTATCTAAGGTAACTTTTCTTTCCAGTTCTCCACCTTCACTCACATGATGTTATTAAATAGTAGACTTATGTGACTTCCTCTGATATTATAAGACAATCAAGAGACCTGGGAGTAACTCATGGTATCTTCATTGGAAATGTAAATGAAACTTTAAAAAAAAGACTACTTTAGTGTTCTTTGCTTATCTAATCTAGAAAAAAATCCCAGATTAATAACTGCATATGAAATGTCATACCTCAGTTGATTTTGTTCTGATGGAGACCACATCTTCCAAAAACATAGCAACTGGAGTCACCACTCAAGTAAACTTATATTGAGGTTCTATTCTCCAAAACACAGTCAAATTCTTTTTGAGTCAAAGAAGAAAGTTAAATTAGGATATCATAGACATGTCCACCCCTGTACTTTAAGTCTGGGAATTGGGTGAGTGGTATTCCATTGTGACAGTCAGGCTTCAATTTGCCAAACCTGGATCTTTTCTTAGGTCAGACAATTCAGGTATAACTTCAGTTGGCTGAACATCTATTTCATTCATAAAATTCTCATGAGCAGTCATTCATTTTGAGAAAATAGGTTAAACCGTTTTCCCGCTACTATGCCCTTGATGTTGACTGGAAACCATATTTACCCTGTACCTAATAATAAGTGTTGTCCTTCTTCCTCTGCTACTCCAGAATTCCATCATTCCTTAAACAAAGAGGCCATTTCAAGGGCAGCATATACACTTCATCTATGTTTAAGAGAGGAGACTCCTCGTAAATGTATTAATAAGTGTCACAGTGAAAGAATTATTCTCTAGAAAATTAGTGAATCTGTGAAGAGACATTAAAGTGAGTCACAGGGTAAGTCACTCCAATGTTTCATCCCTCTTGTTAAGAACTGCACCCTTGTGTTCACATGTCAAAATCCTAACCCCCAATGGTATGGGCCTTTGGGAGGTTATTAGGCCATGAGAGCAAAGTCCTCTTGGTGAAATTAGACTAATAAGAAGAGGCAGGAGCAATCTACCATGCAAGAATTCGGTCAACCAATCCAGAAAGCAAAGTAGCTATCATCACTATGAGCTGCTTGGGTAAGTACATTTCATGTAGACTGTAACATATATGTGCGTGTTGGTTAAGTTGGCCCAATCCGTATGAGTTTTCCTACCAGCTGTTGTTCCCTTTGAATCTATTGCCACACACATTCTGAAGGTCTCTCCAGATAAAAACAAATAACAAATTGCTGCCAATTTTTATTGTTTTAGTCTTTTCTCCCTGGTTCACACTATGTACTTAACCCCTATTGACAAACTTGGAACCACTTCTAACTCAAGACCTGGAAGCAGTGAGGAGATAAGAGCAGGTTGTTATACATTAGTTACCTTAGGTTGGTTAGTTCTCCAGAAAGCCAGAATCAACCTTATACAACAGGGATGAGGGAATTCAACTGGCCAGGAAGGCTCAGTGACCTTGGGGATTCAATATAGTCAGAATAATCTAAATCTACCTAATTCCCATTTTAATCTTGGGTTTCTTTCATTCTCATCCAATGACCTAATTTTCACAGAAAAGACCTGGTAAGGCTATGACTCAACAGACATTATGATTCAACCATAAACAAGACAGGCACTCTGTACCATTTTTTTGTTTTTGTTTTTAATATTTTTCTTTACTATTATTATTCTTTCCAACAGCAACCCCACAACTCTAAGATGTAAATATGATAGTCTTGTGTGTTCCTTGGGCCTCTGACTTACCTTGAGCCTCTGACTTACCTTGAGCCAAGTATTTAAAATCTTGAGTTTGCTATTTGCTTTCTCTATACTCTTCAGTCCAGCCAGAAAGATTCAGCTTACTCCACAATTATTATATTTATATTCCCATCATAAAATCTGAAGCAATCACACACAGTCCACCAAGAGTCTGACTTTAATAGGCCCTTCATGTCAGGTGACCTAAAGTAATAATTTCAGTAGCTGATCTTTTTCTTTTTCACTGCAAGCCAAGAATGACTAGTGATCCACTATGTACTAGTAGGATTGTCCCCTCTTTCAAATTCAACTAATTTAGGTCACCAATACCAAATGTATAATATCAAGCAAGGAGATCTGCAATCTGTTTTCATACTAAGTACTTTATTCAAAAAGATGAAATGCAGGAAATGAAAATTATTCCAATTTATTTCAAGGAAGAGGGGACTTAATACATATAAAGGTATTCGGTATGCACACAAACAGTGAAAGTGTGTGGGAGGAGAAATCAGAGGCTACTTCTTAAATTCTCATGTGCAAAGACATATTGCTATAACCTTAATCCAGAAATCAATCTCTCCTACCATTGCCTCTTCACCCCAGTGAAGGTAGTGACCAGAAACTAGAACACTGATTAAGCCTACTGTGCCAGACTGTCTCTTGGGCTTAAATCTAAACGTAAATAGTAAGATAGCCTCTACCTCGCTTCTGCCTTGAAAATTTTGTACACGTGCATATAATTGGCAGAACCTAATTCATACATAAAACCCAAATGTAAAAAAGTCCTGCAAATGTGATTGATTCGTTCCAGAAAGAAAAGCATATAGACGGAGTTGGGAATAATGAATACCAACCAACCATATCCAAGGCTCTGGCTAGATAGTTGATTCTCTCAGCCTGCCTTCCCAGCGTCCAGGGCCATGTTCTCTCCTGTGGTCCTTGGAGGCTGGTACATTTTTAAAAGCTTTCTCTATTGTTAGTTTCAGTTTAGTGGGTTTTAGCAGAAAGAAGTCACAGGCGAAATGCTTTGTGGGAGGGATTAGAATAATGGCCACCCACACTATGGGGAATCACGCTAGTTGTAGTATGTGCTTTCTGTGCATTTAAACTCATTTAGTAATTACGCCAAATCTACAAGGAAATTATGGCAACCATTTAAGTCACTTGCTCAAGGGTGCATGGAAGGAAAGCCAGGAAGAAAGCCAGGTGAGGATTTCCACACAGTCAATTCGACTGTGCTGCCCAAAGGCTGGAGTTAGGATCTGCACTTTAGAAATATTGGTTTGTACCAGTTCTCACAAGCTATTCGTGAGAGTGAATAGGAGTAGCTTCTAATGATGTGTTTGCCTGGACATTTCAGCAGTTTCCCATGTTCTAGTCAAGGGGGCTAGTCAAATCTCTGCAGAGATATTAGACTCTAATAGTGAAGACTGAGCTGACAAGTGAGAATTCAGCAAACATATAAACAAATAGCAATATTCACAAGTCATGATGATTAAATAGAAGGGCATTTATGGTTGCAAACTGTTCTAACATGACAGAGATATTGATAAAAGAACTTAGTCATTGTTATTCTTTAATAATTCTGTGTCTTCTAATTTGCTTCTGGAGAGAAGGCTCTCCGTGACTTTCTTAAAGATAAGCAATTTTAAAAAAATTTCTCAAGATACCTAGTACATGCTATATGGATTTTGATAACCAAATTTTACTTCTCAAGGGAAGCTTGGTCATGATCTTCACTAAAAACGAATAATTGCATGATTCTAAATGCAGTCAGCAGTTTGGAAGGGTCATTACTCCACTGACTGTCTTACTATCCTGATAAAATATACAGTTAGAGGAATAAAGTGTTAAGATTGGTCATCCCAAATTTACTTCATAAGAAACCACTGAAAATTTACAGCAGAGTTCACACTAGTTTGGTAGTTAGATTATAAGAATAACTTAAGAAATAATTGCTAGCAAAACAGTATGGCACTGTGAGGGGAAGGAACTTGACTGGAAATCCTAAACCCTGTGTTTCCGATCTCACTCCACCACTTATTGTAAGATATTAGCCAATCCTTTCTGTGGACTTTCCATCTTTAAAGTGGATGTTGCACTAGATGCTAGCAAAAAAGTCTATGAATTAAATTCTACTAACACACACTCTAATCCTAGCAAAATTATAAGAGAAAATCCAACAGCTATCCAAGATCGTTGAGACAAATTATTCACTGCTACCATCATTTGGGCTCTTTAAAAGTAAGTAGGAGCTGGGCTCGGTGGCTCAGCCTGTAATCCCATGCTTTGGGAGGCTGAGGTGAGTGGATTGCCTGAGTCCGCTGCTCAAGAGGCTGAGGCGGTAGGATCCCTTGAACCCAGTAATTGGAAGTTGTGGTGAGTTATGATTGTGCCACTGCACTTCAGTTTGAGTGATGAGTGAGATTCCATCTCTTTAAAAAAAAAAAAAAAAAAGAAGCCGGGCATGGTGGCTCAGATTGTAATCCCAGCATTTTGGGAGACTGAGGAGAGAGGATTGCCTGAGCCTGGGGGGCAACTTGGTGAGACCTTGTCTCTACAATAAATCAGAAAATAAGCTGGGTGTGGTAGCACGTGCCTATAGTTCCAGTTATTTGGAAGACTGAGGTGGAAGGCTCACCTAAGCTCATGAGGTAGAGGCTGCGGTGGCTGTGAGCATGCCACTGTACTCCGGCCTGGGCGACAGAGTGAGACTCCAACTCAACAATAAAAATAATAAAAGAAAAGAAAAACGGAAAAAGTATGCAGCAGAAAGTAGAAACAGACGTCCCAGAATGACTGATGAGGCCCTTTCTTCTACTTGCAATATACAAAGTAAATATGGTGCCTTGAATGCCTGATGACCTTCAATGCCCATCCTCCTTTTAAACATGTGGGTAAACCACTTTATAACAATAAATCCCTTCACAAAGAGAATTCAGTTCTTTTACTCCTGTCAAGATTTTGTCAATTTAACGAGAGGCATGCTCATAAACCACTTACCATCTAGTTAACTGAGTTTGTCAAGGAGAGGGAAGCAGGGTGGTGGTGAGTTGAAGCCACTGCTCTCCCAGCTTCCAATCAATGATTGAGAAAGTCTGTGGGATCCTGCAGGTGTCGTTAAAATCACTGGATCATAAGAGAAATTTGTTACACAATAGAGACTGCCTGCTTTGAAAATTCTTTTGGTTTTAGCTTTTTATCTATTCATAGGAGACACTTGTCCTAACACACCAATCATTTTATTTGCCATTTTCTGAGACATGTTTTACTTTCATACATATTTGATCAACTTGGCTTCCCTTGGCTTCAAAAAATTGAGTGTGAGCTAACTTTTGTTTACTTTCTTAGATTTTATGTTTTTTTAAATTTTAATTTCTAATATGAGGATTATTTGACAATCATAAGAGAAGGGAAAAGTTTCCATATTAATTAACCAAAATCAATTTGCAAAAATGCAGCCACATTTGGGCCTCATATGTTAAGGTGCATCATTCAAATTCACAGAATTAGAAGAACAGTCAGGGGTTGCAACATCACATTAATTTCACTTCACTTTGCTCAATAAGTAGAGAAATCCTTTGGATACAGTCTTACACCTTCAAAGAATTATAGTTCTATCTCTGGAGAAATTGAAGACTGCCTTGAGAAGAAGTACAAAGTACGCTGTGGCAGGTTGGGTCCCCCTAGGCAGCAGACTCTGAGACAGAGACTAGCATGCAAGAAGCTTACTAGGGAGAACTTTTGCAATTGACAACTGTGAAAAGCTTGGGAAAGACCAGGACCAGGTAGAGGGAGAAGTAATGTCATTATGAAATCTCAAGGGAACTCAAAGTATTTTACAAAGAAGATAGCTGCACACAAATGTTTATTGCAGCTCTATTCACAATAGCAAAAATATAGAACCAACCATGTTGCCCATCAAAGCTGGACTGGATAAAAAAAAAATGTGGTACATATACACAATGGAATATTATGCAGCTATAAAGAACGACAAATATATGGACCTTGCAGCAACCTGGATGGATTTGGAGTCGATCATACTCGGTGATTTATCACAGAAACAAAGAACAGCGTTCCATATGTTCTCACTCATATGAGGACCTCGAACAATTATAATGCTATAAGAAAGCGATTGGCAGTAATGGGAAACTATTTGGGGAGTGGAATTGGCAGTTGAGGGAAACTGTTAGGGCAGGGAGGGGCATACCGCATTAACAGGGGTACCTGCGTGATCAATGATTGTATACTTAACCCTGAATTGTATCCCACATCTTTACAGTAAAAATAAAAAATTTAAAAAAAAAACCTACCCTGAACCTTCAGCCCATTCAAAAGATAACACAGCTGGACACAGCTGATCTAAGCTGAAGCAAGGTGTTCAAGCCCTTCTATCCCTATATCTGTCAGTCATAAGGAAGGGGTGCCATGGGGAAAAGGGCAGAACCATAGCAAAATACCCTAACATCAGCCTGGGCAACACCCAAGGGAGCTGTCAGCAGAGACTATCTTCCAGGAGCACCAAAGCACTTCCAAAAATGCCAGCGATACAGCAAAGATTTCTTTCTTTTCTTTTTTTTTTGGTTTTTTTTTTTTTTTTTTTTTGAGTTGGAGTCTCACTCTGTCTCCGGCAATCCTTCCGCCTCAGCCTTCCATGTAGCTGGAATTACAGGAATGCGCTACCACGCCCGGCTGTTTTTTTTTTTTTTGATTTATTGTAAAGAAGAAGTCTCGCTGCCCGGGCGGGTCTCGAACCCGCGGGCTCAGGCAATCCACTCACCTCAGCCTCCCAAAGGCACGGGATTACAGGTTGAGCCACCGAGCCCGGCTAAGATTTCTTTCTTACATGATGCCCCCCAATTTGGGATCCCTCTTGGCGCCTGTCCATCCTAGTGGACAGTGCTCTAAACTTTTCCATTTCTCCTTTTTCTATCCACATTCAAATTTCTTTTATCCTATCCTCTCCTGGTTATTGTTGTATTTAAATAAGCCACATAGTCCCATAATGGTTAGTGAACACTTTGCTTCTCAAAAGTCTAGGTACAAATTTTGGTAATTATGCCAGATCATAGGAATGAAGATAATGGTGGACTTTTCAAAAATAGTGGAGGATGGTATAGTGAAGCGTAAGGACAACAGAGAATTTAAGCTACCTTTAAATGACACCATTATATGAGAACATATAGTTAATCCGTGGTCACTACTAGTGGGAGATTACAATGTGAAAAATTTGCAAAGGTGTGTGCTTTATCAGTGGTTTCAGAAACATCCACAGAAGCTCCAAAGGAGACTATTATGATTCAAATCTTACTTTAAAAGTGATAGCTTAGGTATGGCAGGAATGCTGAATCCACACTCAGTGACATCACTCCTGGTCGCGAGATGGCAACCCTCTTTCTGAGTATCCCATGGAAGGGCATAGTGTGGGATGTTAGCTCTCATTCAAGGAGCATGGAAAAGTACTTAGCTCTGTCAGGAGTGGTAGAGAAGGTAAATAAAGAACATTGAATGGCGTTAACACAACTGCTATATGCTAGGCACTGTGAGGTAACTTTAAATGAATTCTCACACTAACACGATGGCAGATGTTTTTATTATACCTTTTAAAAAATATGAAACCAAACATAAACGAGGTGAAGTTATTTGGCTAGGGAGTACAGCTGGTGAGTGAATGAGTCAGTATTTGAACTCCAAAGTCAGTGCTATTCCTACCACATCATATGCGGTAGTGATTCTTAAACAACTTTTAATTGCAGAAGTTCAACTTACTCATACATGGAGGGTTAATGTTTCAAACTACTTGTTAATACTTTTAATAACTTCTTGGTATAGATGTAATTTTTTTTCATAGTCTCTAAATTAGACCTTATTAGTTAAACTTGTACTTATGCCAGAAGGGGTTTGTATGTTTAAAATGTGCTTATACTATCTCCATGAAACACCTTGGCTCTTTTTTGCTAACAATGTACATAACACCACTAGTTACTTGTCCACACTTTAATCACTGTTTGTAAGACATACTTTCGTGTTTTTTAAAATTTATCTTTGTTTTGCTTTGCCTAGTAATTTCTTTGTACATTTTATTTATGTCTTTTTCTCTTTTCCTCATTTATTTTTCAGATTACGCTGACTTTTAAAAGCAGATTTACTTTGTGGCAATTCTTTCAATACTGACAGCTATATATATATTGAAATAAATTATTTCAAAAGCACGTCTGATCAAAATTTTGAATTTTTCTCACTATGGAAAAATTTAGTGCAGATTAATAGTTTTTTTTTTCCTCCTAAGTGAATACACCTTTGATTTTCTTGCATTCAAGCAGTGTTAGTGATGTTTCTAAACTGCCAGGTAGAATTTTAGATTGCAATAAAAATACAATTTAATACTTTTATCATATTTACTTTGATACTTTTCTTTTACAATGCTATTTTAGTCCTTTATAGAGGTAGCATAATATTTAACTAACTTTAAAAACTAATTATTTTACTAACTTGCCTACACTTTATTAAATTCCCTTTACAGAATAATGAACTTTAAAAATATTTATAACAGAGTTAATGAATGAGAAATGTAAATAACAGCCTGTAAAAAAATAGATAATGATACCTCAATTTGAGTCCCAAAGATAACTTTTCAATTACACAATTGCATGACATCAATTTAAAGTATCCATCATTAGACTATTATAAATTATTATAAATCTGCATTACATAAACATCTTTAATAAAACATTTCATTATTATATTCAGGTGTATGATGTGAACAAATGAAACTGTATTCCCTGGCAGATATTTTTAGGAAAACACTTTAAAGGCTAAATATTTGGGAATTATCATCTCATTGTTATCTGCTAAACAGTGGTTTTATAAATTGTTGACGGTCCTGGAAAGACTAATTTTCTAATTATTCTAAAAACTTGTCTTTTAAATTTCTTTAGACCATAATTGTGCATTTTTCCAAGGTTTAGAGAAAAGTGGCAGAGTCTGTTCAAAATCTGTTCTATTTTGTCAAAAATAAACGGCAATTATCATTTATTATTTTCCTGGATGTTCTCATAATTCCTTTCCTGTTGAATATTAGAGTTTTGTAGCTTTTATATAAATGAGCTTTTATATAAATAATCATTATGTAAAATTATTTCGAAATAAAAGACATGTTTGATATTTTAATTTTTTCTATACAATGTTTACTGTAAAGAAATCTATCTTTGATAATTTTTACTGAAATAAATTATTTTATAACTATTTCTACTTAGTAATATAATTTGCATATCCCTGTTTTGAGGGAGAGGTGATCGAATTAATGAGTTTTGTTTTCATTTGCTTCTCTTTCAATTCATTTGTAATTTTTCAGCCATAATGAGTTTCAATAAATGCCAGTCACTGAACTGAAGACTTGACATAAATTATCTCACTGAATCCTCATTAGCATTAGTACCTCATTTCACATGATAAAACTGAGGCTCAGGAACATTAAACGATAGCACATTAATCCAAAGTCTCAATTCTTTGTGATTCTGTAACTCCTGTTTTTTACTGATTATGCAGATTGCATCCCAAAGATATTGAGTTTAAGGTTATTAAAACTAGTGGGCCTGGACACAGTGGCTCACACCTGTAATCCCAGCACTTTGGGAGGTGGAGACAAGAGAATTGCCTGAGTCCAGGAGTTCAAGACCAGCCTGGACAACTTGGTGAGACCTTGTCTCTACAATAAATCAAAAATTAGCCGGGCGTGGTAGTGCATGCCTATAGTTCCGGCTACTTGGCAGGCTGAGGCAGAAGGATCACCGGAGCCCAGCAGGTCGAGGCCGGGGTGGCTTTGAGTGTGCCACTGCACTCCAGTCTGGGTGACAGAGTAAGACTCCAACTCAAAAAAAAAAAAAAAAAGAAAAGAAAAAAATTAGCCTGGTGTGGTGCGCGCCAGTGGTTCCAGCTACTTGGAAGGTCAAGGCAGAAGGATTGCCTGAGCCCAGCTGGTCAAGGCTGCAGTGGCTGTAAGCATGCCACTGAGCTCCAGCCTGGGTGACAGAGTGAGACTCCTACTCAAAAACGAAACAAAGCAAAAAACAAAACTAATGAGAAACGTCAATCGTTATAATAAAGTCGATGAAACTGTGTGTTTGAATATTTGCTGTGTTTATCCCATGCATATCTTCTTGGGTATAAATCAGTCCAATTAACTAAAATTAGACTGAATAGAAAACTAACAAGGATAAAACAATTTAAAGTCCAAAAGAACTTGGGAGGGCAATTAAACTCCTAAGCTTCCAAGAAACAAACCAGAGAGATCAATGGTCTTACCCAAGGCCCAATGGAGAAGTGAGCAATGTAACCCAACTGTCTGTACACTAATTCATATATTTTCAGAAAATAGCTAATATTTGTTGAACTCTTTGTATGTGTCAGACTCTGTGCAGTATTATAATTGTTGAGATGGGTACTGTTATTACTCTGTATACAGATGAGAAAACTGAAGCATAAACATGCCTGAGGCTAAGGTTAGTATGAATTAGAACAGGACTGTGAATTTAGCTCTACAAAACTTTGAACTCAGAATTGAAAGCATCTATCTTATTTATCTTATTTGCATGATATAGCTTCTCATCCAATAGGCTGCTGACCTGTGGCTATTGCTGCTCTCTATCAGATATGATTGAGATATGATTGGCCTTCATTACAAAGCAATTCACTTCCTGTTTCCTCCTTACTTCAGATACACCAGTGAGACATACTGTTTTCCAACTTATAAGAGTCAATATATAAATTATTTAACAATAAAAAGACCTGGAGCCAACCAATCAAAACAGACATTGGTCCAAAGATTGGCTGTAGAGCAATCTCTAGTTCTGCTTGCCAAATAACTGCCCTGAAACCAATTAAATCATGCAGTCAAGGACTAGGAAAGTAAACTTTCTTCCAGCATCAAAATATCTGATTTTCTGCATTTGTTGAGCAGGAAAGACAAAAAGAGAAAGGAAAAGAATGCTAATTGTACTACAGTGAGTGAGATGTTTTGAGACTATTTTAACTACTGCACGCAGAACACGTACTGAAAAAAAAAACCAAAAAACAGCATGACACAACTGAAGAAGATGCATGCCTGTTAATAATAACCAGATTACAAAATTAAGAATGGTATTGATTGAAAGTAACTGCATGACAAGTGGTATATCACTGCCTCTGCATTAAAACCTTCTTCCATTTGTTTGCTAATATCCCCACTATCTGCAAACCAAATATGGATTTAGATGCCATTGTTGGTGTCTTAGTCAGATGAAATAAAATGGTGTCATTTATAATTATAGATTTTTGAAATACATTTATTACTTTGATTTTTCTTTAACAGTTTGATTTCCAGTGTCTTCTGAACACTCATTCCTGGGGCCCCTTTGATACACATATTTCCTGAATTAATTTTCAGGAAAAACTACACCTATATGTGCTTTGTAGACCAGAGAGGATATATGCTACATTACAAAGAAGTTTGTTCTCTTCTCTTCCACAGTGCTGTTCAATGGTCCCACTCACCATGATCAAAAGGCCTGCTATGGTTCTGTGTTATCCTATGACACTTCACTTTCCCCAACTTTTCTCCCAAAATAGAAAACTCCCCGTCAGACTTGTATTGATAATAGCTGTGCATAGTTGTATGAAATTTTGGATGCTAATTATGTTTAGATAGATCACAGCTGGATGCAGTACCCAAGCCTATAATCCCTGTGCTCCAGGAGGCTGTGGTGGGAGGATGGCTTGAGACCAGGAGTTTGGTATCAGCCTAGGCAACATAGTGAGACCCTCTCTCTACAAAATGAAGCAACTAGCCAGGTGTAGTGGTATGTATTCCTAGCTACTCAAGAGGCTGAGGCAGGAGGATTGCTTGAGTTTAGGAGCTCAAGGTTACAGGGAGATGCAATTGTATCACTGCACTCAGCCTGGGTAACAGAGTGAGACTCTCTCTGTCTCTTAAAAAATATATATATATATATTTATACACACACACACACACACACACACACACACACACACATACACACACACATATTTAACCCTTATGTATATGTGTTTGGTTTTCATAATAAGTCAGCATTTGTCAACATGTGCTTATGAATTAGGTTTGCATGAAAAATACACAGTGCTTAGTGTCACTGATTTAGTGACAACCAAATATTGTGTCAACTACTATACATGCCTTTAATTCTGACAACTCTCACATGTGTTACACATCATTGCAATCATTCCCATTAAAAAAAAAATAAATCGATGACAATAAAGTGTAAGTTATTGGCAAAGCCAATTGGCAGGTCTGTAGTTGAGGTAGTTTTCCAGAATAAGTCAGCTTGCTTTTGAGTCTGAGTTCTCAATAATCTCCACTTCTTATTTATGGGCACAGCATTTCTAGGAGGGACTATTTATTGTCATGGCAATAACCAAGATAACAGAATGTGAACCTCTAAATGATATATACTGCATTTTTAAATACAGGAGATAACATGTTGAATAATGACGATCTCTTTTGATTTTGCTGATGGAAATGAAAAAAAAAACAACTCGCTTTTTTCCTGTGAAAAATTCATTTGGACTGGTAAACTGTCAAAATGTTTGACTTAGTGTCTACCTGCGCTTTGTGGACTTTTCATGATGATGACATTTTATGGCAAGGTGATTTTTTTAAGATATCTCTTTTCTGCAAGCTGGGTCAGAATTTTGAGGTTGTCTATGACATACAAAATGGATGTTCTTCAAATCATTCTAATAGTCCTCTCAACACCCTGTGAAAGAAGACATACCCTGATTCTATCTAAAGCTTTCAAATCAGAGAAATCCATTGCCACCAAATGGTTATGAAAACAAAATTTCTGTAAAGTAATAATGAGTAACTAAAAGTTTTTTTGTTTTTTTTAAAATACGTTTGTTTATCTTTGTAAAATGCATACTTTGGTGTTTGAGCTAGCTTCAGTCTGCGTAATTCAGATTTCCACAGCTCTTTCTAAAGATTTTGTTTTGAAGCCATCCAGCCATAAAAGATATAGAGGCTCTTCTCCTAGCTGGGCACCTACCAGGAGATGGACACCATGCTCAGCACTGGACAAGGTACAACAATTGATAAATTGCATTCTCTATCTCCAGGGGCCCCAGAGTATAGGCATGAACAGATGCACAAAAAAATTGCAAAAAAATTAGGCATGGTGGCTCAAGCCTTTAATCCCAGTGATTTGGGAGGCTGAGGTAGGTGGATCATTTGAGGACAGAGGTTAGAGATTAGCCTGAGCAACACAGCAAGACCTTCATCTCTAAAAATATTAGCACACCTGGAGTCCCATCTACCTAGGAGCCCGAGGTGGGAGGATTGCTTGAGCAAAGGAGTTTGAGGCTGCAGTGAACTATGATCATGCCACTGTACTCCATCCTGGACAACAGAGTGAGACTCGGACTCAAAAAAATAAAAATTGCAGTATGTAGGTGATAAAAATAAAAGTTGTTTTTTTTTTTTTGAGTTGGAGTCTCACTCGGTCGCCCAGACTGGAGTGCAGTGGCCGCTCCTTGCCACCGCAGCCTCGACCTGCTGGGCTCCGGCGATCCTTCCGCCTCAGCCTTCCAAGTGGCCGGAACTACAGGCATGCACTACCACGCCCAGCTGATTTTTTGATTTATTGTAGAGATGAGGTCTCGCTGCCCAGGCGGATCTCGAACTGCGGACTCAGGCAATCCACTCACCTCAGCCTCCCAAAGGCGCGGGATTACAGGCTGAGCCACCGAGCCCAGCTAAATAAAAGTATTTTAAAGTTATATTAGCTGCATAGAGGGGTTAGATAATTGACAGGTGTGAATCAAGCAACTTTCCAAGGGGGACGATTTGACTTTCATCTTAAAGAATTAACATGTCACCTGGCAAAGGAGAATGTCATAGGATGAAATACTTTGAGTAAAAGCACAGCAGTAGGAAGGAGTTTGAGACCCCTGGGAGATTATCTGGAAACATTTTGCTTGTTCATGTTAAATATGTGTCTATCTAAAATACACAGTGAAGACAGGAAGCAATCCTGGGAAGGAATTCCAGGGAGCAACATGTGGTATGAGGTATGTGTCCCATAAGGAGTTTGAATTCTCTCTTGCAAGTAATAGTAATAGATTGTTTGAAAGCAAGACTGTCATCTTCAAGCATTCTTTATGGCTTATCCTTTGTCTGTGATGTGTTGGAAAGGCTGAAGCAGGGAAAAACTAAAGAAAGGGTCTTAAGCACATCACAGTCAGACAACTGAATGTAGAAAACACAAGTGAGAGGCCGTTGCTCGTGCTGTAGCCCGCAGGATCTGTGGGTGATTATTTGAATGTAGGGGTGTGAGTGCTCAAGCAAAGGGGCAGGAATGGCTGAGGCCAGGTGCTGAATCTAGCAGCTTCCAGGAAAGATTTTTGATGATATGGAGTTTAACTTCCCCAGAAAAGAGTTTTATTCAGCACAAATATTTCCTACTACCAGGCCTCAGTCAATAATTTGCTGAATGGAAACAAAACTAAACCAACAAAGACCCATACTGTCCAAATGAGTGAGTTAACAGACTCTTTGAACCAGCAAAGTTTAATATTTGATTAGGCAAAAATTGACCCAACATGGAAGTTTACTGAGATGATAAGAATGCCCCTAAGGGTATACGTATTAGGATTTTCATCTAGTTTAGACTTTATACCAAGAAAATTGACAAATGGGAACATCAGTTGATGTGTGTGCTAAGATGACATCTGGTTTGGAGTACATCATTAAAAATACTGTATCCTTAACTTTCAGTATAACAGATGAAAATAAAGCTTATATAATATCCCCTAAAGCGCATATTCTTTACTTGTGCTATGAAGGAAAAAAAGAGCATAAATCCAGAAGCCAGTTTACTAATGCCCTAATAGATTCTGACATATGTGCATCTTCAGCAGGATCTACAAAATACTTAGAGCAACCGCTCAAGCATGAAACAAATTCATTACTAAAAATAACCCAACTTGAGTCCTTTTAATAGTTCTTTCAGCTCACCCTATGGGTATAGACATATCTTGATTCCATCTGAAACTTTCAAATCAGATAAGCATGCAGTCATCATATAATCACAAAAACAGAATTTCTATAAAAAGTAGGAATGGACGGCCACACACTTTAAAAGACACAGATATTCTGAGATTTTCAAAAATGTTCTCTTGATTTTTCATAAACAATAATATATGGATATAATGAGAAGTTATGATAGCGCCATCATTAAAAAAAAAAAAAAATTAATGTACTAAGAATTTGTCCTGAAGGCTAGTCAGTCCCAAGGCTATTCAATTTGTTAAGCGGCAGGAAAACAACTAAGTGTCTCTGGATTCATGCTTGGGGTTAATTCCTGACTCTGTCATTCACAGAATTTGTAATTATGGACCAATTAACATCTCTGGAAGCTAAGTTTTAAGATCTGAAAGGAGAATGTATCTTCCATGGTTATTTTAAAAACAAAATGCAAACATGTGTCCCAAACATTTTGTACTTGATCTCACATCCACACATATATAGGTGCTCAATAATTGTCAGATGTCATTGTTACTCTTTTAGATTGACTTCCATTCTTGTTCTTAGTGGAAATTTAAGAGATTACATGTGTTATTACCAAATAGAATTTCTACATTTTCAAACTACTTGGTGTAAATTTGAAAATTTAATTCAAATTGAGTTTTAATTTTATTTATTTATTTTTGAGTTTTGCCTTACGTATTAAAAACGAAGATCATGTAATATATGACAGATGTGCCATCAACCTCACCAACAGGTAGCTACTTCTCTTTTGTTACTTAAGATACCCTGCTACTCTAGAGAAAGAATGTAAAGTGAGTACCTAGGCTCTGAGACACTGGAATTAACTAGAAAACATACTTATTACCTGATCTGTGAGTTTCTTGTTGATTGGCAGGGACATATTTTTTCTCTGAATCCCCAGGATACCCTAACATAGCACTGTAGAAAGTAGAAGAGGAGTAAATACATTGGATGAAAAGATTTCTCTAGGAACACAAGGGGAGTAGAAGATATAGATATATGATTTAGCTAAAGCTGCATTTTATTTTTCTGTGAGGTCTCTGATCTCAACCTAGTTCCTGGAACAGAGGAGAAAAACCTTAACAAATTTATTTGAATGAATGGTATTTCTTGACTAAAGGTCTAGTCTCCATGGAATATGGTCTGTAACTCTTGGCAAAAGTAGCCCCAAATAGCAAGGATATTAATTCACATAACATCCCCCAAATGTAATATGAATCACCTATAACCACTGTCTTTCATAGTTAATTTTCTGAGAGAGATTCTACAAATAAGTAATACTAGTTAACTGAAGTGTCATAGATTTATTTCCTGATTCAATCTCTGTCACATACATTAATAGTGAGATGGCCAAGAGGGGTTAGCAAAAGGAGTTCTGGCAAATCATATGAAACTCATCCAGAATTGAACTTCAGCATATGAATAGATACATTTTCATAAGTACCCACTGGAAGGAGGGGTGGGTGAGTCATAAACAATTCTGACGTCAAAAAGTACCATGAGAATTCCTAAAGAAAATTGATATTTAAAACCGATACTGTATATTATTAAATAAGGAAAAAGACTATTCCTGTTGGATATCTATATTATCCTATATCCTAAAAACATAGATTTCACAAATATAAAATTATATGATCTGTGTACATGTGTATAGTTAAAAGATATTCGTAGGAACACACCATTTAGTTGTAAAAATGGAAAGCATGGGTATTTCATGTAAATCTATCACACACACAAAATCAAGTGGTCTTAAAACAATTGTCTCCGTAGTAGTATATGAAGACCCTACTATCTTTTTTATTCCTGCCCTTCCACATCAAGAAGCAGCCTTCATTTCTCTTTTGCAATAACAGCACGAGCATTGACTGTACCCCAATGAACTTACTCAGATAAACACAATGTGGTTTTCTTTTAAAATAAGCCTTTACTGAATATATCAACAAGGTACTGTATAGTGTAGAGTGAAGTTTTGTTGTTAACAAAGTGTGCGACAGACATGGTAGGTCTCAGAGGATGTGTGATGCAGAATCTTCCAGCCCCTTGTCAAAGAGAACACACTCAACACAAACCAGAAGCAAATCAACATATGGTTCAGACAGTAACAAATCGTCAGGATTACCGTTCTGTGAATATACACTAGTCCTGTGAAGGACACACAGTTGGTGATGCCTTCACCTTGCCTTAAAATTATTACAAATCTTACATCTCTTCCAATGCCCCCTTTGTGTATGTGGGTGCAAATGTATGCATGTTTTATACTGATTTAAAAATGCCCGTGGCAATGGTCTTGTTTTGTGCTCTTCTGGTGACTGTGCAACTAGAAAAACAAAAATGATAGCAAAAGAATCTGATTTGTTTTAACAACCATATTGTTCGTGTACAAAACTTTTTCCCACATTCAAGGAAAAGCATCTCTGTTAACAATTGCCTTTTGACCTTGCTGAAGAAATTAGAGAAGGATGTAAGCTATATATTCTTACCACAGATATTGTGATTAAAAAAGACCATCAGGCAAGGTTGGACAAAACCACTAACTAGAGTTGTTTTGTTTTGTGTAAGTATATTTTCCCCTTTGGGGAACTGTTTTCTGCTTTGCTTTCCCATGCAGCTGGGAAGGTAAGTCAAGAGCAAAATCACTATTCTTATCTTCTAAAGTAAAATGTCATATCTCCTTGTTATAGGTTAGAGGAAATGCTATAAACAAAGATGGCAATGGAAATTAACCACGTCACTGTTCAAAAGGTGCAACAGCCTTGGCAGCTGAGGTCTGCCGAGCAAGTGATGCTTCTTCTCCTTGTGGACTACAATATTGCCTGGTGTTTTGAATGGATGCTTTGTTCACAACATGAAGAGCTTGTCCTCCCCAGTGGGGAAAGAAGTTCTGATTTGTGTGAAATGGCTAAGACCATGATGATCCGCGCTAAAAGGAAACGGAGCTATAATATTAGTTACTTCATTAGTACGTTTTTTCAGACTGGTCACATTATGCTTTTTGTTTTAACCTCAAGGAAGATGTCTAATATATTTTCAACAAACATCCAGATAATTAGAAATTGCATTATTTCTCACAGGGGAGGATGTTTTCCACTTGTGACACAAGGAAAATAGGCAGGAGGACATAATCTTGTCTGTCAGTCTGGCAATGTTCTGGGCAATGGATTACTAATGCGTCTGACAGTGTTTAAGGGAAGCCCAGGGTCTCTCCATGATCAATCACAACTCCCCAAATAATCAGGTATTAACAACTACCTTGGGTAAAATCTGTGTGATCACAACTATGCCTTTTCCTTTTGGAATGCTCTCCATACAGGGACAGTTACCACGCTCTGAAAGTAGGTGGTCAAATATTATCTGAAATCGTCTCATTTGTTCAGACAGCATTAAGCTCTTTATAAATCAGTGAGAATAATTTGTCCCCATGTTCTTGGCTTGTGCCTTCAACCTTGACTCTTGACTCATCATCTCAAAACACATAATAAGCATAGCAAGAGAGGCCCAAATGTCCACAAAGTGGACATATCTGCAAAATACATTCTGTGATTGAAAATGCCAATCAAAAAATAAATTGCCTAGGGTTGGTTGTTCAACAGTTTCCATAAGACATGTTAGACATCAGCAATTCCTTGTCTATGGCCGTACCACCCTGAACATGCCTGATCTCATCTCATTTTGGAAACTAAGTAGGGTTGGACCTGGTTAGTGCTTGGATGGGAGACATCACTGATTCCATGACGTGCTTTCTATCCTGGTGCAGGTGCGGGCTGAAGTATGTTATAACAAAGGGGAGACTGATTTTCATTTTAGCAGTCTTTGTCATGTTGTACACAAGATCAAAATAAAGATTGTAACTAGTTTCTATCTCTTCTTGATCACCTTCTAGCAGAGGCACCCTTTCAGACCATTCTAATCGTGTCCCATGACTGGGTCTCCATTGTACAACATAAGCCCCCCAAAATTCTGTGAATCCCATAAGATATAGTAGGTACTTCTCCATCCTTGTTCTTTCTGACCCAAACAAAGAAGTTTCAGTAACCAAAGGACCTGCTAGAGGGTTAAACACAAAATACAAATAAATGAGAATTATTACTTTGTGGATAACAAGAAATAAAAGTCCTCAAAAGTCAATGTACCATCATTTGACCACACAGTTTTATCTACACGGCCAAGGGGAAGAGGACAGCGGAAGGGAATTATCCAGCTAAAGTACACAGAACCCCATATCATAGTCTTGATTTTAGATGGCTTTCTGCTGCACTGGTCACCATTCCAGATTGTCTTTTCCCTTCACTGTGTGGAGCTAGCTTTATAAAAACAACAGCCAAAACCCTCTAGTTAATAGACTAACATGGAAACGATTCATTTTAGAATTACTTTAAATTAATTTGCAGCTAAGTTCAGCTCTATTGACTGCACAGTTTCAATTCTTGTCTACAACATTATAGCTTCAGTTACATTTTCTGCTTAATCTGAGGGACAAGGGAGATTAAAACATATAAGTTGGGGTATATTATTAAAGAAAATAAAGCTCTTACTATAAAGAAAAAGTTGCATAGCATTTTATACCTAAACTTTTACAGAGAAGACACATCACAGTTTTATTTTGCTTAAAGAGAGAAAGAGAGCGAGAGTAAGATGATTGTGACATTCATGTCATGGTCCCTAATATAATGGCCATTGGTACAGGAAATATGCAGCACAGGATGAAATGTCTAAATCTGATCTTTGAAAGAATTTTCCAAGAGAGTAGTTTTAGATAATGTATATGATCTATAGCCCTTCTCTATCTAAGGGATGGCAAGGGTTAGAGTAAATTATATGTGTTTTCTGAAGATGGATGTTGCTTCAGAAAGATCTAGAATAAAGCACGGACATCCCTCTCATCTCTATGCCCTCTGCTCTATGCCCTGCTCTGCTAGCATTAGGAGAACAAGCCTTCACCCACTGACTTGTTCATTTTTCTTCGGTTGTCTTGCTAATATAAGATTGATTATCCCTCCACAATCCCCAAAGTAGAGGCACATCCACAATTGAAAAGGAACAAATGAAATTTCAAAAGTGGAACAGGATCAAAGTCAGACCAAGGATGAAATCTGGTATCGTTGTTTAAAAACTTCATTATTTTGGCCAGTTTTGATGTGTCTTTAAGAATTATTAGCAGTGGAAATTAGTATGCATTTAAAAAGGTAGAGGTACATCTAGATATTTTGTGCAGCCAAGACTGGGATCCATCATTTCACTTGAAATACTGAGCAGAGGGAGGAAAAGTAAAGGTGGCATAAACAACTAATTATGAAAATATATGGGAGATGATTGGAAGACAGGAATTTGTGAGGGGATAAAGGTATTAATTCAAGCTATTTCAACATGATACTAACAAAATCAGTTGACATAGTATAACAGAACCACTGATCAGTCGTTTTTGTCTAAGTACTATCAATAATTTTAAAATAAGTCATGGTTGTATTTTCCAAACATTAATCCCTTGTTGGTCTAAATATCATGTTGACATAGCCTCAGTGAATCTACTGAAATAATTCTCATTATCAAAAATAATTCCATTCAATATAATTCTTCCCTTTATTTTATTAGCCTCTTCTAAAAAAAGTATTCTAGAATATATCTCTGTTGAATGTGATTCAACCTGACATACAATTTGAACAGTAACACTTTTAAAGGGAGTTTTCTTGCTACGACATCAGACCGGTCCCTGAAGATGACTGAAATCAGACTCAAGTCTCTAACTGTGTTATCACATAGGGCGAGGGAAGCATGAAGAGGGATTTCTTAAGTTCCCAGTCAGAAAGCCAACCCCTGGGTTTTCAGGTCTTTTCAAATCTCATCTCAATTTCCTTGATTCTGTCAGCCTGGGTTAACTTATCTCACGGGAACTGGCTTCCTCTTGATGCTGTCAGCATTTCTTGCACAGGGTCAAATCAGGGTAACAACCTCCACTCTTAAATGATAAATTTTTTTACTTGTCTTCCTGACCAGGAGGTATAGAAATAGCATGAAAATATCTGGGCCATTTCTCTTTTTACTCACATTATTCATCTTACCCTGATGAGTCCATTTTAATCTGCCCTTTCATCTGACCACCAGGAATTTATTGTGGCAGCTTCCACAGCAAAGTGGTTGGCGTGCATCTTAAGGAAGAATCACTCGTTCTTTTGCCTTGGCGTTGGGTTCTCATTGTACAACCCTGTACAGTACTTCAGCAACTATTTTTTTCAGATTTAAAAAGCAAAGAGTTACAAAACTGTTTGTAATTAACTTGAAATAGAAAAGATAGCACTTTTTTTTAAATCCCATTATATAGTACACCGTATAAATTACAGAGTATTCAAATGCACAAATGCATCTGTGTAACATTTATCAAATGTAATTTGTGTGTCTTTATGTGCACACACGTGTGTGTTCCCGAGAGTCTTATCATCTGCCTTGTGACACTGGGCCTCTGGCTGTCACGTATGGCAGTGCTCCAGGTCTGGCACGCTGCTGTTGCAGTATCGCATGTTGTTGGGGATATGGCAGTCTGTGTAATTAATGCCCCCATTTGGGGTGTAAATGGGTTGCAGTCTGAAATCTCCTTTAAGGAGCTGATCGTTATTTAAGGAGACGATCTGAAAACTGGTTTCTGTCATCTCCAGGATGGAGTTGTCCTTCTTGGTGCCTGCCTCGCAATAGTCATCTTTCCGCCGGCCCCGGTTGTATTTCCACTTCTGAGAAGTGTAGCGCCCCTTTTTGTGCATATGCCAGCAAAAGATGCTGAGCAGGACCACGAGCACAAATATCACCGCTCCCCCAATCAAGCCGGCCAGCAGAAAAGGGGAGCCCATGCTGTGGGAAGTTGTCTGCTCATGGCTGGAAGCTGTGTTGCTGCCGTTGTTCAGATAGGAGGCATGAGTGGTGGCCTCGGAACAAATGGTATCTTCCACTGCACGGTAGTTAAAAGCATCCAGTGGCACCAAACAAATCCGATAGGTGGACCTGGGCTCTAGATTTACCAGGCTCAGGTGCTGCTTCTCACCACTGACGATGCGCTCCTGAACGATGCCCCCTACTAAACTATGGCCCATTTTCACCCAGGTGAGTTTGTATGCCATCACGGTGAAGAGCGACAGCCAGCTGACTTGAATGGAAGTATCATTCACAAAATGGATAGAGAGCTGGATCCGCTCAGAAATGGGTGGGGTCACCCTTTCTCTGCCATCCCAGTCAGGAATTGTGGGAAGTTTCGATGTGGTAGGAGTTGGAGGTGTGTAGCTTTTGCTAGGGATTGGAACTGAGAGAGTGGGAGGCTGGGTGGTTGGGGAGGCTGTACTTGGGGCTGGGGTGAAGACAGGCAGGCCGGGGGTCGTGGTGGGACACGACAAAAGATTCATATTCAACTCCCTGACGGCCATTCCCCGGACTTGTTCAGGACCTTGGCACATGAAACCACGCACGTTGAGAGATGAAGGGATATATTTGAGCCATTCCGTGACCCATTTGATACTGCAATCACAAAACCAAGGGTTATTCCGAGCCGTGAGCTGCTTCAGGTTTGAGAGATTATCAAAGACCCCTTGAGTCAGCATTCGCAGTTGGTTGTTGGAGATATCCAGCCTTTCCAGCTTACGGAGGTTTGAGAAGGCTGTCAAAGGGATGTGGTTTATCTGGTTGTCCTGTAAATAGAGCCTGATCAGATGTGTACCTGGGAGGTCAGGAGGGGGGTGGGAGAGTGAATTACGTACGATGGAAAATTCCTTGAGCTTGGTGAGATGGCTGAAGGTGCCCTCAGCAATGCCCTTGTTGGTCAGGAGGTTCCCGTCCACAATCAAACGCTCCAAGCTCGTGAGATTCTGGAAGGCCATGTCTGATATGACAGCAATTCGGTTCTCATCCACTCTCAGCTCTTGCAAATCCACAGGAAGCCCAACAGGTACACTGCTCAGATGATTCTTAGACAGAAACAACAATTTGAGGCTAACAGCCTCGCGGAAGGCCCCGTCTTCCACCCCCACTGTGGAGATAGAGTTGTCATCCAGGTGTAGCTCTTCAAGTTTCAAGAGCTGGGCAAGAGCAGCCCGTGAAATGGTCTGAATATTGTTTTCCTGCAAATGAAGAACTCTGACATTCTTGGGAAGGTTCATGGGGAATTCGTCCAGTTGGTTGCCATACAGGTAGACTGTGTGCACCGACTGTACATTGTGCAGTTCTGCAGGAAATCCAGCATTATTAATTTGGTTGTTGTGGAGGTAGAGTACGGTTACGCCCTCCGGGATCCCAAGAGGCACTGAGGTCAAGCTACGCTCATTACAGTAGACAAAGTTCCTGTCGCAGCGGCACACGCTAGGGCAGGCCAGGAGTTTGGAGACCTGTGAGTAGAGCCCCAGGGAAATTATAAGCCAAAACTTCAGGAAAAAAGCCCCATGGCTGGGCCACCTTGTGGTCTGTAGGCCCATTTCTGAAGTACAGAAATAAAATCCAATGTGGTCAGGAAAAGAAAAAGAAAAAAACAAGACAGCAAAATCAAAACAATGGGACAGGGTTCTGTCCAAGTCCAGAACTCCAGCTACAGGGAAAGTTCGGAGACTATATGGTAAAATAATCTTCCTGCTATCTCTGGTCTTATCAGCCTGTGTTGCACTCTTTGCTGTTGTCCTCCATGTGCAAAAAAAATTCAATAGGGAGAATTTTCCACACAGGCAATGGGTGGTGCCAAGTGGCCGGTGGTGTCAACACAAGCCCAAGTGGGCAGGCAGAACTCCTGTCTTCTCTTGTAGGTCAGGCCAGCCTTGATTAGCCTATGAACTTTTTGGTTGAGTTCAATCTGCAATCTGTTGTAGGAAAGAAAAGAGGACATAGTTAAAGGTAGTAATGGAAGACGTGCCAAAATGACTATAAATCATCCAAAAATAATGCAATTGGGACTAAATACAAAGAAGCAGGGGCTGCCGTTGTTACAGTGTATTTTATTTTATTTATTTATTTACTTATTTGAGTTGGAGTCTCGGTGGCACCATCACGGTTCACCATAGCCTCAATCTCCTGAGCTCAGGAGATCCTTCCACCTCAGCTTCCTGAATAGTTGGCACTACAAGCATGCACCATCACGCCTAACTCATCTTTTAATTTTAATTTTTATAGAGAATAAGTCTTGTTATGTTGTCCAGTCTAGTCTCAAACTCCTGGGCTCAAGCAATCCTCCCACATCAGCCTCTCAAAGTGCTGTGATTGCAGGCATGAATCATGGCATCTGACCCCAGGGTAGTTTAAACCACAGTAATTTAGTTGAAAAGGTATTCAAGAAATAAATGACTAAAGGACCATGGCCTGGTGCAGTGTCTCACAACTGTAATCCCAGCACTTTGAGAGGCAAGAATGAAGGATCAATTGATCTCAGAAGTTTGAGACCAGCTTGGGCAACATAGGGAGACTCTTCAGTCTTTAAAAAAAAAATTTTTTTTTTAAGATCCTGTTTGTAATCACATTCACATTATGAATTTTGCATCCCAATCAGTACCTTCTCTTAAGTATCTATTTGCATATCCAAATAAGTAACAGCAACAGAATCATTACTGAATCCACTGAATCAATTACTAATGGTTGCTTTCAGAGCTTACAGGTCACAGTCTTGTTTCAAGATGGGGATAGTGACTGAGCAACTAGTGAAATTTAAGAGAAACATGCAAAGCCCTATGTAGTTATACATTTTAAAACTGCAAATGGGGACTGATGAGATCATTTAAAAAGATGCATCCATATTAACACTAATCCAAATGCATTACATTTCCAAATACATTTACTATATATGATCTTTCAGATTACTGTGCTATTAAAAAGTTCTAGCTCAGCCGGGCTCGGTGACTCAGCCTGTAATCCTGTGCCTTTGGGAGACTGAGGTGAGTAGATTGCCTGAGCCCGCGGGTTCGAGACCAGCCTGGGCAACTTGGCAAGAACTCATCTCTACAATAAATCAAAAATGAGCCGGCGTGGTAGTGTGCGCCTGTAGTTCCAGCTACTTGGAAGGCTGAGGCGGAAGGATCGCCGGAGCCCAGCAGGTTGAGGCTGCGGTGGCCGGGAGCGGCCACTGCACTCCAGTCTGGGTGACAGAATGAGACTCCAACTCAAAAAAAAAAAAAAGTTTTAGCTCTATAAGTTGCCATCACTTTTTAAAGTGTATTTTAAAACTCTGATACCAAAGCTTATTCATGCTTAATGGAGAATTTTGGAGAATACAATATAAGAATACAGTATAAAGATGATAAAGATTATTCATTATATTATCGTCCAGAGATAACTAGTTAAATTAATTACTTTTGTTTGATACTTAATAAAACTGAAATCATTATTTACTTTTCTTTTAGTTACCGAGTGACAGGTCTTGACCACGTCCTCATGCCATTAAAAAATTGTTTTTAAAAAAGATTCATACTTTTGATCTGACGCTGCAATGAAGTAGTATAAATGTAATGCAAAGAAGCACATATGAAGGCAGACAGAAGACTTCTTTTTAAATTTCCACTGCTTGCCTCCCCACTACTGGTCTTCCTCCAAAATAGCTTTCACTGGAGTCACCAAGGACATAACCAAGCTCCAGCCCATGACACATTTTCACTTATCCCGTCCTTCAGGACCTGCAGATCCAGATGAAACACATTGAGATCCCTTGAGGAGTTGCCAAGCTCCTGATAGGGGACAAATTATTTTTCAACAACTACCGCCTTCCTCCTTTCTGTGCTTTCCTGCTTTTATAGAAGAACTTTTAGCAAATTTTCAAATGATAGAAGATACAGTTGAAGAAGTCAAGGCAATTCACAGATAGTAATCATGCCTTCTTGCTCCAGAATGCATTCCATCTGTTTTTAGATTAGAGAGGTAAAGAAGTTAATTGAAAGGTGCCAGATTTGATTTCCCTACAAAATAAGCTAGCATGACAGAACATGGCAAGCTTCGAGTCTCTTAATTCTCACCAATACACAGAGATTTAAACAACTTATATCTAAAAGCACAGAGGAACGATTTGAAATTGTTCCCTTAGCTATCTTTAGAAATGCAATTTAAAAAGAAAAAAAAACCACTGTAAATGTTATTTAAGTGTCAAGGATATTGTACATTTGTTCTATAACATTTAAAAAAATTGTAAATCATCTGAAAAATGCCTTTGATGACCAGAAATGGTAAAACTCATTTTTTATTGTTTAGAAATCTTAAAAGGTGGGAGAGATCTCTTTTGGGGTAAAAACAGAGATTTGATGCCTTATTAAAGATCAAGAATTGGATAATTCTTTTAAAAAAACTTACAAATATATGTTTTGCCACTGAAAGAGAGTCATTCCCTCCAGAATAAATTTCTTTGTACACTTAAATAACAATTTATACAACTAAAGGTAGCATAGGAAAAAATGAGTTTAATTGGATCAGTTTGATACTATCGGTAGCTCGGGCTTCAATCCATCTTAATGTTCCTTGATATCTTGCTATTAAGGTGTGGGCCTTAGTCTAGCAATGTGAACTTGACCTGGAAGTTGGTAGAAAAGTGAACTTCAGGCTCAGAATCTTCCTATTAGTGAGAGCTTCAAATGGACACATTACAATTTGGAAGACACTGTCCCAAACACAGTGACATCTTATTTAGTCATTCACGTTTTAACTTACTAAGGGAAAAATAAATTCAAAAGCATATCACGTGATTCTTTTGAGAAGAGTAAAGGCATAAGGCATACTAATCACTTTTGTCCCCAGGAGATAGCCTCAAATGACATCTTATATGTAAATAACATCTTCCGGGTGGAACAGTGACTAGCAATGACTCTATATGCCACTTGGCCTCTGGGGAACATGATTATCTGGATGAAAAGCACTAATGTGTAGCAGGACCTTCAAGGGTTATTTGAAATCAGAGGAGCACACTTATGTAAAACATTTAAGAATAAAAAACTGTCTGGTGCTATTAGTATTTACTCTTCAGAAGAAGCAGGAAAGTGAGACAAATGAATAGAGTTGAGTATGTTTTTGAGAATTCCATTGGAATCTTCAAAGTGTGATAGAAACACACAGGGAAAGAATGTCCTAAGTGTGAAACAGCAGCACTAGGATATCCGAGTTCCTACATGGAAAGAATATGCTTCTTAATTGTCTCAACATGCCAATCTCCTAGGGTCCAAGAAACAAACCAAGACTTGAGGATGACAGAATTTCCTTAGCATTTATCTGCCAACAGGCTCAAGGATGTTACCACTGGAAGTTAACCAAGTACTCATAGATGGACCTAGCAATGATGAATATGCATCCAAATAGTGAATTTTCCACTTGCCTGAGCTGAGTCGTCCATAAGGGGAGAAGAGGCCCCATCCGCCCAGCCTCTACCCCCCGGGCTTGCTCTCTTGCAGGCGTGTTTTACTCATGAGTGGTTCTTTTATAATTATGTAAGAAGATGATGTAGTTCTGAAGAAAGCTCCTAATAAGATTATGCAGGGTGAACTGTCACTGCTCATACACCTTAATAGGAGAAAAGTCCCATCTAGTCCACAATGTGTTGATCGGCTATGACAAGTTCAATTTTGAATGAAAACAAACTCTCAGAGCTTACTTTGAGCTTCCTGGGAATCCCACAGAATAGCAGCACATAGCAGATTTGTTCTGATCCTTGGATCAACAATAGTCTGTGCATACCGGTCTATATACAGTATCTTTGTTCAAATTAGGACAAGTGTAAAATGACAAACACCTAGGCAATAATGACTTTTTAAAGTTTAAATTTCCTCTGTATTTTCTGCTGTGGTTTCTACTGAACAATGAAAGCAGATAGCCGTTTAGACTTTAAGGTGGAGACTATATTTATAAACAAAGCAAGATTGTGGAATGGTCAAAAGCTCATCCTACTTCTACTACTGTGTACCATCAAGATCTTGAATATATATTTAACATTTCAAGTCTTGGTCTCATCTGAAAAATGATAATAATAGTTCCTAACTCACAGCACGCTTGAGAGAATTAAATAACATTTGTAAATATTATGGCTTAGCCATGTCAGAACACAGAAAGAACATAATAACAAATATAAAATATTCTTCTTTTTTTTTTTTTTTTTTTTTTTTTGAGTTGGAGTCTCACTCTGTCGCCCAGACTGGAGTGCAGTGGCCGCTCCCGGCCACCGCAGCCTCGCCTGCTGGGCTCCGGCGATCCTTCCGTCTCAGCCTTTCAAGTAGCCAGAATTACAGGCGTGCGCTACCACGCCTGGCTGATTTTTTGATTTATTGTAGAGATGAGGTCTTGCTGCCCAGGCGGGTCTCGAACTCGCGGACTCAGGCAATCCACTCACCTCAGTCTCCCAAAGGCACGGGATTACAGGCTGACCCACCGAGCCCGGCTTAAAATATTATTCTTGATGTAATTATTATTAATGATGTCCAAAGAGGTGAACTCCAATATGTGGAACAAAATAAAAAAGCTTTGACCCAACAAATTCTAGGCACTTTCACCTACCCCAGGTGTCAACTTTGACACTATTGACATTTTGTGCCAAATAATTATTTCTTGCGGGGCTTGTATGCATCCAAAAATGATTCCAGATGCTGCCATACATATGTCCTCTGGGGTGAAAAAAATCACCCCAGAAACACTGACCTACACTTTCTTACAAAGTGCCTTAGAAGATAGGCATTATTTGCATAATTTTCTAGAGGAAATTGAAGATAAAATTCTAATAAACAAGATCTAAAAATGCTCTTCCCATAGACACCAAAAAAACCATGAAAATGTAATATGCTTTTCATTCATTCAGCTAGTATTTATCGGGTACTAGAACTGACATACAGATTAAGCAGAATTAGTTTCCCAAGACAGACAAGGCTAACTTTTCAAGACCAGTAGCTGAGACAGTTTCTCTAGACAGGGAGATAGCCTGGTTTCTGAGCTCCCACAGAAAAAAATAGGAGGCAGTTGAAAACCAGGTAGAGTCAGTTAGAACCAAGATGTCAACTAATTTGTTCACTATCCAACTTTGCTATTTATTATATGCTCATTATAGTATATTGACAAGCTAGATAACACACCCTCCAGCACCATGACTATACCAATTCTGACCATTTATAGTAACAAACTGGGTGGAACCTCAGTTCTTAGAAATCTCCACTTCTTTCTCAGGAAATTCATGAATATTCCACCCCTTGCTTAGCACACAATCAAGAAGTAACTATAAAAATAAAACCCCAGCAATACACAATTGCGGCTCTTCCTTACAGACCAGCCTAGGCTGTTCTGCCCACAGATCCTGCTCTCTGTCACTTCAATAAACTTGCTTTCATTTTCCAACTGAGACCCCAGTTATGTACGGGGGCTGTCCTGTCTACTGAGTAGCCTTCTCTCTCTTCCCTTTTTCTCTTCATAAACTTGCTTCCATTTTACTTTGTTGGCCCACTGTTGCATACTTTCCTACATGAAGCCAGAATCCACTTGGCCTCTTGGGCTGAATCTCTACCTTTAGGTCCTCCGTCCTGTACTGGAATGACGATACAGCTATATGCAAAGCAGATGGGGTTTTTGGTCTTTTGAGACTTAAAGGTTTAATGAGGGGAGAGAAACAAGTGAGCAGGGAACTAGGGTGCTATGTTAAGAGCTCTAACCTTAGGGCATCAGGTAATTGTGGTACTGTGAAAAGAGCTCTCCCCCAGCCCAGGAGGTATCAGAAACAAAACAAAACAAAACAAACACTACAGTAGAAGGATTGTCTCTGTGAAGATCTGAAGGATAAGAAGGCCCAAGCCAGGGAAGACATTCAAGAAGTTCACCATGGAGTCCCAAGTGGCTTGTAATTTGAAGAAAGAGATGAAACTCAGTTTAGATGAGAAGAAACAAGCTCTAACTACACTTTACTTTCTTCCAACTTTGTCAGCTTCTGACTGATGCAGTCATGCTTCTAGAAGATAATAAAGCCACGTTTCAAAATCATTAGGCATTTCATGTGTATGTCTAAATGTTGGGAATAAAAACATGCTTTACAAGATGAACTTCAGATATTGAAAGCAACAGTGAAATGTTTTTTAGTGAAATGTTTTCTTTGTTTGTGTGAATACTGTCTTGAATATGTTTCCCCTCCAGGAAGTCAAAGATTATGAAGAATAACTTAATGGAAGGTGTGAGATAAAAACATAAATTTTCACTTAAAGTCGATAACACTTTCAAAAGCCTGAGTGTAAATCAACATGCAAAAAATGCTCTTTAGGAACAGCAAGAACCCAGACCTGCCAGTCTCTTAAAGATGATAATAGGCCAGGCGTGGTGGCTCATGCGTAAAATCCTAGCACTTTGGGAGGCTAAGGTGAGAGGATTGCCTGAGCTCACGGGTTCGAAACCAACCTGGGCAACTGGGTGAGACTGCATCTCTACAATGAATCAAAAAAAAAAAAAGGGTGATAATAAGATCAGTAGTTATTACAGGTTACTTTAACTCTTTTCAAAGGATCTGAGACTCAAAGCACATAAGTCATGTAAAGGCATTTTGCAAAGTGTTTGTTGCCTAAGAAGTTTTTTTTTTCCTAATTAATTTCAGGAGCCTATATTCCAGAAGCACTCGGTAAACTCAAATTATAAAAATCATAGTACAGAAAATAAGAATTGTCAATGAGCACTGACAATTGCATTGCATAATATAATAACACAAAGCAAGCCTAACAAAATCTGAATGGTTTTAGCACTGGCCAGATTGTGAGAAGGCATTATAGTGCATGAAGTAATATAAAAGAAAACTAAAGTGAAGAAGATTTCTCCTCGAAAAGTGTCCGACTTAGAATTTCTGAAGTTAAGCAATCTGTGCTGAAAATCAGATGCATGCAGGTGCAGAATCTATAGGTCTAACTACATTACAAATGTTTCTGTTACGATCTGGAAATACTAAAGCAATTTATAGATCTTGTGTGCATTTCCACATTCCTAAAGATAGGTTATAAATACCGTCTGCACAACAATCAAGAGAGTTCTATAGTTAGCTAGCCAAGATGCAGGGATTAGCAAAGGAATTTGACGGAAAATATAACAATAGCTAACACTTAACTAGAAACCATTTTTCTATCTCATTCAATGAAGCTCAACCAAGCCTCTTGAAGTTTCTCGTTAGACAAATATTTCTCTTTACTGACACAAAAAGAGAAAGAATAAAAGAGGGAGAGAAGAAAGGAGGGAGGGAAAGAAAGGAAACACTTTATTTAAACAGTTGACAATTTCCTGGCTCCAGTCAGTCTAGAATTTGAAAACATTTGAAAACATTAAAATCAGACCAAAAAAAAAAAAAGTATTCTCCTGGCAAGATACACACACACACACACACACACACACACACACACACACACACACACTTGAAGAGCTCACATGGTTAACAACTGGTTCAAATGATACGGACAAGTTTAGAACAAACTATCAATGTTATATTCTCAAATGTATAAACTTTTAGGATGCCCTCACTACTGCAACACGCTTCTCTCAATCCACTAAGGAGATCCCACTGATCGTCCCTTGATCCCTTTCAAATCTGGGGCTACAAGGATGATGGCCTCTTTCTGCATTATCACTGCCCACCTGTTCATTTGATCTGGAAGGCAGAATGACCAAGAAAGTGATTCTTGACGGCAACTGGCTGGGTAGTTGGTTGCCATGAGTGAAGACAAGCTGGTAGAACAGAATTTCAGGGGTGAGAAACGAATTGAGTACTAATAGGATATTAAAGTATATGGGTCATAAGAGAGGGACCTCCTGGAACTCATATCTATGTAAGTTCTATTCATTTCAAAGAGACATAGTTCAACTGATTTATAATTTTCATTTGCTCGAACAGATCCAAAACAACTCATGTTTTCAGAAAAATAACTGATTTCTTAGACTCTTACCCTTGGGAAAAATTTCTTTCCCTTACCATTTGATACAGTGGTTCCCAAACCTCCTTGGAGGTCATCAAAAATACTAGGGGACATTGAAAAAATGACAGTTTCTAAGTCCCACCTCTGCAGATTAGGATTTGATAGGTCAGCAAAGAAGGCCAGTCATATGCAATTTGTCACCTTTCCCCAGGTGGGCCTGACGATCAGTCACTTTAAGGCTTGACTACCCAGTGACTCCCTAACAGGAACTACTCTCAGGGAATTGAGACAATTGGTCTTTCTCTCTTCTGGATCTGGCTTGGTGTCGTAGAAAGCACAGAGGGTTTGGAGTCAGTTGGCATTTAGTTTTGATTTCAACTCATCCACTCATAATAGCATGACAACATGCACCTGACTTAACCTTTATGGACCTCACTTTTATTATCTCAAATGGGATAATCAGCTATGCTTACAAAATTGCTGGGATGATTAGATATTAAAGCATGTAAAGTGAATAAGAGCCCCAATAAGTCTCTCAGTAAACTAAGAGGTAGAATGAAATGAACAAGAGCTGAGTTCTGGAGACAAACGACCTGAACAGCTTTTCCACGTACCAGTTGTGTTAACTTGGGCACATGACATCACTGCTCTGTGCCCCAGTTAACTCATGCAAAATGGAGACAATAATAGTATTAGTCTCATTGGTTGTTGGAGGGCTGTAAATCACTTAGAACATTATCTAACATGTGTAAAACACACACTCATTATGTCGGCCTTCCTATTATTAGGTTTAAACATCAACAACAAAACCTCCTGTGCCAGGGAGCATTTGTTCCTAAATCAGGAGAGAATTGATTGTGCTGAACTCATCAAATTTTACTTTCTTCTTTCATATTCTTTCTTTTGGTGATTCACCCATATATCATCCATCCAAATCCTGCAAATATGAGGAGACGTTTATTCAGTCAATCAGCAAATAAGTGACAGGGTTGAGACTTGAACCTAGGCATGGGCCACAGAGCCTTGCTCCTAAGTTCCATCCTGCTCCCCAGTATGCTCGAGACAGGCAGAGGCTGGCCTGCTTTCACTCATGGTTATTCCCCAGAGCCTACGGCAGCACGTGGCAGGCATTCAAGAATTGTTTGTAGAATAAATGAACGAATCCAAGAACGACCTTCAGATGATTACTTTGTTTGAAAAGGCAGTCTGTAAATTCTCTCTGACATCTTCAATCTGAGGCCCCACAAGGAATACTGAGATAGTATTTCAGAACAGCTTTCAAGGGTTTTAAGCTACCATAACCTATGTGGAGAGATTCGGGGATAAAGAGATGGTTGAATCATTCCTGAACATAAAGAAACTAGATGACCTTCATGAAAGACACAGAACGTGCAACTAGGATATAATTATGATTACTACAGCACTGTTCTTGTTTTACAAAATAACTTCAAATTCTTACTGACCTATAGTGCTACAGAAATGGAGTCAGTTAGGACCATGATTACAAACTGGATTACATGATAGACATCTCACATCTTACTTCTGTTCTACAATGACTGTGACCTGAAATCAGGTAGGTCTTGTGGTCTACCACCAAAAAAAAAATGTATTTCTACTCATATACTATCAATAGTTTCTAAATATTTACATGAATTCAGTGACAGCTCAAATGAACTTTAGTTGTATATTACTCCACCATTCCACTTAGTTAGAATAAGCATAAAATAGGCCAGTAACTCTGAGATCTATAAAAAAGCTTATGAAAAAAATAAACTGAATCCAAAAATATAAACATGGCCTACTTCCCCACCAAAATATTGTACCACATATGTAATATATATAATAAAACAGAAAATCTTATGTCTCCTTCACAAGGAGAAAATAGATTTCAGTTGGCAATATTGATTAGGTGCACGAAATGAAATTATGTAGTGTATATTTCCAGGTGAGTTATCTGGTTTTGAGTCTAAAAAAATGAAAAATTCATTGCTTAAGCCTATTTTAGTATCATAGGGATGGCTCTGAATGTAAATGGCATAAAATTTCCTTACAGAATAAATAGATTTTACAGTGTGCCTTCTCATCTTCCAAACACCTGTCATGCTAAGGTGTCAGGTTATGTTCAGGGGACTATTTCTGGATTTGGGGAATGAGAAGAGATAAGAAACAGAAGAAAAATTATTATTTCTTATTCTTGACCCTCTTGTTCTCTCAATGACATTTCCCCCCAGAACATGACTAGATTCGGGTTAAGATCAAAGCAAATCATTTCCAAAGCTTAAAAATAAAACCTCAGATGAGCAGTCTCAGTATATTAAGTATAGCTACACAGTACACATGAGGAATAATTCAAAGGAAAATATTTAAAATACACAAAAGATTTTAAAAGGTACCTTAAAAAAATCTAAACTGGTGGTCTTGTTCATTTGAATTAATTCTGAGATATGTTCTTCAAACACAGAAATGTTTAAACACACAAGCATGTCCTTTAAGCACAATCAGAACACCACTTTCATTGAGGGACAGTGCAGCTGGCAAGCTTTACCCCAAAGGCAAAAAGCTTGTATTTTCTTAAGTATATGCTGGCAATCAATTTCAACTACTTAATTCAAGCCAAAAAAAAAAAAAAGTTCCCACCAATTAAAAAAAAATCAGGAGCAGATGATGACTTAAAAAAAAATGTTGAGGGACGCAAGCTACATTCTAACTCTATCCACGTTGCCCACGCGCATGTGCATATAATGGCCAGCAGGGGGAGAGAACACAGCTGAGAGGTTGGGATGAAAGTGTTGGGATTACTCTCCCATCCAAATTCCACGTTGAAATGTGATCCCCAGTGTTGGGGTAAGGCCTGGAGGGAGGTGCTTGGTCTAGTGGTAATGATTTCTCCCTCTGTTAGTTCACAGGAGAGCTGGCTGTTTAACTGGCACTCCCACTTCCCTCTCTTGATTCCCTCTTGCCCCTTGACACACCTGCTTTCTCTTCCCTTTCCACCATGACTGTAAGCTTCCTGAGGCCTCACCAGAAACAGGCATTGGTTCTGTGCTTCTTGTCCAGGTCTGTAGAACCATGAGTCAAAATAAACCTATTTTCTTTGTAAATTACTCAGGCTTGGATATTTTTTTATAGCAACTCAAAACAGATTAATAGAGATGGTCCCAGTAAAACACACACACACACGTGTTCACATAAAGAAATAGTTTTGATTGACTTTTCATCTTTGTGTCAATTCATTTGAAGTTTTCCCAGAAAAGGGCTCCAAACTTCAATGGTAAATAAGAATAAAACTCAAGCACAAGAGAGCTATGTGATGTCTGGGATGATAAAGAAGATTTAAAACTCTGAGAGTGAGGGGAGGACATCCTATGCATGAAATGAGATTGGGTTACTCATTTCTTGCTTAACTACTCCCACGTTTGACTGAAATTCAGGCTCTGGTCCTTAGGAGGACCATAATTGTCTATAACAGTTTACCTCATAAAGTACTGCATCTCCAAGACAAGTCTACTTTTGGAGACAGAACACTCTAGAAACAGGTCAAGAAAAAAGACTCATCATGCATGGGCACCAACTTCATGTGTTGCGGTTTTTCAGTGGTCTCTGTTCCTCACAAATATCTCCTTGCTAATTCTTCCTTACTAAAACTTTATCAATATAAATCAATCCTTAGAATTAGAATGCTACCTTCTCTAGAAACGCACATTTTTTGGGTAGACATTTGAAGCCAAGCAAAGAGTATCAGACCTTTTCTTAAAGCTAGTATTTCTCATTCATTCCTTCATCAGATAATTGTTGAGCGGCTACTGTGTGTCTAATACAACCTGAGGCCTCTGTGGTGTAAAGGTTTGAAAAAGACAGATAAAGTCCCTACTGTCAGGAAGGTGATATGTTTAGAAAGCAAGATGGAAAATAAAGTAAAATAAAATGACAAACAAGATTCAAAATGAAAAAAGTGTGAATAATGTCATGGAAAAAAATTAAAAAGTGTCAAGGAGGATAACAGAGGGGGTACGTTTAAGTATGGCAGTTACAGATGGCGTCTTGGAGAAAGGAATTCCCAGAGAATGAGAAGGTGTTAAGGATGGGGGACACAGGGTGCAGAAGGATCATGCTTGGGAGAAGAGAGGCCAAAGCAGTCCAGGCCTAGAGTAAGAGCAGGCACAAAAATACAAGGAAGGGAGATTCTGACCTCTCTCAGGAACTGAAAGGCCAATATGTCTGAGTCATGTTATGAGCAAAGGGGAGAGGAGAGGGTACAGAAAAAAGAGTTCTAAGGGACTTGGACAGGCAAAACCTTGTGGCTTTGGTAAGCCAGCTAGGTTTTGTTTTCAGGGCAATGAAAATCCTGCAGGGTAGATATGGTGAGAGAAGGTGAAGATCAAAAGACATGACCTGAATCTGTACAGAAAAGGTTGAAAGAAGTTCTTCTGCAGAAATGATGAGGTAGAACAGGACATTTTCTCGAGAACAAGAGCTTGGAAAGGAAAATGACCTCTGAACTTCTGTCAGAATTCTCTCTTCAAATGTCCCATTTCAGAGAGTCTCCCAAACACCCCCACACTTTTTTTCCCCAGCTGTCTCAAATTCTCTTTGGAAAGAGATGAAGTATAAATAATAAATAAATAAAAGAAATACAGCTTTGACTAAACAAGAGTTTTGATGAGAAAGCGAGGTTCCCATGCTGGGTACAGACAACCGCATAATTAATTAGAAGGGTCTCTCGCCTTCTATCATGAACACTGAAGCCTGCCACCCTGCTCAGTATAATGTCCCTTCCGCTGGGTATGGCACAGGCCACCCACTGTTTCCTAGCAAGTATATTGGTCCCTACCTATAAATTATTCTATGTGGTGAAGAAAACCAGTGGCTTTTTTCCCTTTCTTCTTACGCTTTGTGCACAGTCTGGCAAACAATAGATGATTTGAAAAGAGGGCTTTTAGTGAACCTAGTGATAAGAACAAACAAACAAACAAAGTTAACTAGTGCAATGCATAGTTTGACACTTTTCTGGAAGGCTGTAGGGATTTCATCATTCTTGAGAGGCAGCAGTGTCTCACCTGAACACAGGGGGACGCTGTCTCATCTGAACTCAGGATGGGCCCATTTAAGGGGTGTAAGCCTGAAATCTTCTCATGTGTTTCTAGATCCAAGTCTCCTCACAAGGGATTACTTGGTCTTTTGGGGGAACTCACAGGTGTAGAAACTGCAGATATTTAGGGTCAGGACTTAATGAAGCAAATTCCCCATGAAACAGCCACCTCTATTCACTACTTTTGCATGAGCTAAACTCTAACCCTGGTGTTTTCTGAGAATGTTCTGTCTCCCCAGCTCTCCTGAACATTCAGCAGAGAATTCAGAGTACATGAACAATCTCAAAACGAATGAGATCACTAGGAGGCCGAGTCAGGAGGACCACTTGAGGCAGGGAGTTTAAGAATAGCCTGGACAACATAGTGAGACCTCACAATTACAAAAAAAAAAGCTGGGCATAGTGGTGCATGCCTGTAGTCCTAGTTACTTGGGAGGATTGCTTGGGCCCAGGAGTTCAAGGCTGCAGTGAGCTATGACTCTGCCACTGTACTCCAGCTCAGGTAACAGAGGGAGATTCTGTCTCTAAAACAAAAACAAAAAACAAAAACAAAAACAAAAAATTACTGAGAATTCCTTTAAAAGCTGGAACTGACCAGAGTACCATCCTTAGACCTACAACCCACACCTATTGGAAAACAACCCACAGTGTCAAGGGGATGGGACCACCCAAAGCCTGTACTGTCCCTTCTAGTCTATGTCTGGGTACCCAGGTTACCCAGACTTAACCTGAGCCAAAACTTCTCTCAGGGCCTTGGTGGGCCTCTGTGCTAGATCTGTTCTCCTACGGTTATGACATCTCTTAAGCTTGTTTAGCTTGGAGATGGAGTGCTGGGGTGTGTGTGCAAAGACACTTGGGGTTCAGATTCTTGGGGCTCAGTGGAAAGGGAGGAGACTTGAGGCCAGTTCTCCCTGCACTATCACTTTGGGTTCAGAATTCGGTGGAGTTCGAGAATGCTATCAGCAAACCTGCCTGGCTCTCCAGAACATTTTAAAACGCAGATCGGTCACAACGGAAGAACTACACATGCTCTTTAAAACAATTTGTTCATAAAAAAACTTTTGAAAAATTAGATCTAAAGAATCTAAAATTAGATTCTTGCTCAGGGCCCTGCAAATGTCCAGGCAGGCTTGCTGAAGACGGTGGCTCTTTACTTGATGAGGACACCTGCCTCTAAGGAGATAGCAGGCATGCCATGTTACTGAATAGACAGAGGCATAACTGAAAAATGTTATCTTTTAAACACATTGTCAAAAAGGAAGACACACAAACACTTAAGGAAACATTATTATTATTTAACTCACAAGTACTGCTAGAAATGCTAACAATATAGACTTACCATAACTAAATGAAAAGTCATCCATCACCTGTTCATTCATTCATTCAGTAGTCATCTATCAGTAACAACTGCATGGCGGGTAGTGGACTGTTATGGACCTCAGAATGTGATATTTGGAGACAGTCTTAAGAGGTAATTACTTTAAAATGAGGTCATTAGGGTGGGGTCTAGTCCAATATAGCTGGTGTCTGTATAAGAAGACATAGACACACGTAGAGGGAAGACCATGTAGACTCAAGGGAATAGAAAACAGTTGTCTAATCCAATGAGAAAGCCTCAGAAGAAAGCAACCATTCTGACACCTTGCTCTTGGACTTCCAGGCTCCAGAATTATGAGACAAGTTTTCTGCTGTTCAAGTCAATCAGTCTAAGGTATTTTGCTATAGAAATCTGAGCGAACTTACGTAGAGACACTTGATTTCATACTACATTGAAGAGTACATAAAGAAATGCATGCCACAACTAATTATAACACTAGGTAATTAAGAAACAGCCCATCTACACCCAACTTCGGATTGCAAAGCAAATTTATTTGTAAGCTGAGGGCATGTCTTCCTTTTAGAAATCCACTTTGAGCCTAAGTCCAGCTTTCCGACCTCCCTAAGAGTATTTTTCCTTCTTAGAGCTGAAAACTTTCTTTTCCCTTGTGCTGCGGTCCCAACCCTAGCAGTTCCAAGAATCCACTCACCCCTGACTTTTCTGGCCAATAAATAATTACTTCAAGTCTTCAATGACAAGCCATTAACAAAAAATGAAAACTGCTGCTAAGTGGTTATTAAAGAAAGTAGTATCGCCTAACTCTAATTGCTTTCTCAGGCTCTAAAACCCATTGATGGACATCAATCCTTTACTATACCCTCTGCATTAATAGCTCCCGAGTCCACGAGTCTATCTTTGGAGGGAAGATGACCACAAGAGAACGAAGCATGGCACCCAGATCAAAACTGGCTCAATCCCATATTATAAAGAGTCCACCCCACTATCCCACGGTGCCTTGATGCCTTGGGCTGGAGGAGAACACACTCATCTGAAACACAATAGGTCATGCATTCTCAGCAAGTGGGATGTTGTCCCCAAGGGTATACAAATTGGTTTTTGAGGAAAGGAGACAAAACTTTAGACATGATGATGGTGTGTGTTCCTTTAAATGGCTACAGTATTGTATTAAAATGCCATAAGAGAATGTAATCTTTAGGGAAAGAAAAATATCTAAGCAACCTTCTTGGTGGGGGGAAGGTGTTGAGGAAAAACATTTGAGAAACATTGCCATAGACTACCAACCTGGAAGTAAGAATACAAAGTGTTAACATGTTATCAAATAATGTTGTATAATAATAGCTGGGTACTATGAGAAATTGTGAAATGCCCTATACTATGTGCTAGAGGCCTGTCAACTCATTTAATTCCCATGGCTGCCCTGTAAGGCAAGTATTATCATATTGCCATTTTTGAGAGATGTAGAAACTGAGGCATTCAGTGTTTTGATAGCTTTTCCCAAGATTACTGGTAGCTGGAATATATGTAGCAGAAAGTTTTCTACTAATAATCCACTTAATCTTAGAAGACACTACGCTGTCATACCCTCAGTGAAATACACTAACCCATGACACACTGACTGTTAGCGGTTGCTAAGATATTGTTCCAGAACCTTCACACACTGCACTCCACTGCTGATTTCTATGCCTACCAAGAGGCGTGATATGTATGATACCACTTATACTATTTCACGAGAATTATAGAATATAAAGATTTTGTAAAGCAATAAAATAGTGGTACAAAAAAACTGAGCTACACGTTGTATGAAGACTTCACTGAATGGTTTACAAAAATTCATGCATACAAATCAACGAAAGTTGCTGGCAAACTGGACGTGGGGAGGGATATCTTTTATCCCAGTAGAAGAAAGCAATCTGGAAATCAGAAGTGATGTATTTGGGGGTGAAAACAATACTAATTCAATCAGTGGTATGGAAGGGAAGAATGCAGATGGAAACCTAGATTCTATATCAAAACATTGACCAAATAATATCCTATTTAATGTATCTGGTGTATGTTATTCTCAAATATTTTTAGGATTTCTTACTTTAACTGCAGTAAATGTCCCGATTATGTCTGATATTGGATAAGTTGTGCACTATGTAAATTTTCAAATGCATATCATTGTTCTATCAGCCCTGAAAGCAGGAAAATCTGTAACTTATTGAGGCAAAAACTCAGGCAAAAGAGAAGAGCGCCTTCGGATGGACAGAGTGACCATTATGGTGTAAGTTATGCCCCCAATCTTCAACTCTCCATTTGTGAGTTACTGAAAGCAAAACACAGTTGAGAGAAAACAAAACCCTGGGCGCCCTAGGTGGTCTTTCTTAACAATGGAAAGTGGGGGGTGTCAGGAGATAATGACATGAGCTAAAAGGACCTGAGAAGATTTTAAAGGGAGAGATGAAAATACTCTGTTAAAGTCTTCCATACCCAGGCACTCCTGCTTGCCTGAATTATTTATCAGGTTCACTGCAGTTAGGCCCCAAAAGGGCTATGAATTCTTAGTGGTGTCTTCTCTGTGACCTGTGGTGATTTCGAACACTCAGTGTCAAAGAATCATATCGTAGCTAAGAGTAGTGACAGCCAGACTAGACTGGGAGGGCACACTGCCTTCTCATTTTCCTTGCTAACCTCCCTCCCCCACTCCTCTGCAAACACACACAGCTGGAAAGACTAATTTCTTCCCCATTTTCTAAGCTCTCTTTGAAGGTATTTCTTCAGCCCTGCTCTGAACTGCAGCTATTTAGAGCAATTTAGTCTATCTGCATCCTTTTAGTCCCTCTACCATTAGTCCAATTTCAGAAACAATAAGAACAACAACAAAAAATCTTCTCAGTTTTAAAAACAGTCCTAGGTTGAGTTATCTTGCTTCTGATTTTTTTTTTCCTTTTCAGTGGTGTTTTCCAACTCTCTCTCAAATTCTTCACCCACTGCAATTTACAAAAACCAATACAGTCCACAGTAATCAACAATCCTAAAGTGAATAATATTACTGTGAATTATAATGTTCAAAGACTTGGGGTAGGTGGTAAGAGGTGAAAGTGGGGCAAAGGTATGATGAGTGCTTAGAAAATGTACAATCTAGCCTTGGTAAATAAAATGAGCACATTAGAGATTATCAGACAACATAAACACATGTGAAAAACACAATAAATATGTATAAATAAAAGAAGATCTGGGTAAGAGTTAAAAGATCATGATTTTACTTCTGAAAGTTCCATTAATGCAGATGCATCATTTAACACTCCTGGGCATCATGACACACATCAGTATGAAAGGAGATGGAGTTGATTACGTTTAAGCTGCTTTCCAACTTTATAATATATGACAATTTTCCAACCCATCCCATCCCCAAAAAAGTAACAACACTCCACAAAAATGTTTTTGAAAACTGGTAAGACAGGTTGAAATTGATTTAGGTAGAATGGCTTCTTGAAGTTCTTCAATTCATCAAAAGAATACTGAAGAAAGCTACAGACGTAGGCTTCTTTGAAAGCAGTACATTTTAACACAGTCAATATGACGCCATCAAGACACAAGGAAAAGTTACCTTTTCTTACCAAGAAATATGTACAATTTAAAATCTTTGATTTTTTTCTCCATTTTTAATCTAGGTCTTAATTACATGACAAGATGTGGCAAAAAATAAAATAATGAAGAGGGAATCCCTTCATCTCCCATCAGAAGTTATTTAGCTGACCTTATCTTGTTCTCAACAGAAAGCTTCACTCAGCAATGGGACACGACCATTCTTTTATGCTAGTTTTGAGGTTATCAGTTATCAGTCAATTCCATTATTCTAGAAAGCATTATGGCACAAGTCTTTTTTTTTTTTTTTGCCCCTTAATAATCGATGCCCAGAACCTCAACTCTCCTCTTCCCTGTAAACAGAAGGAGCCTCTATCTACTGTTCTCTGCAGATAGCTCCATAGATACTGTTCTCTGTAGTAACTTGTAGTAAGTACCTTCAGGGAATTCAGTAATAAATCAGTTCAAGTCCTTGCCTGCATATTACTTAGGAGAAAGGAAGACAAGGATGATAACTCAATGAATAATTTAAGGCAGAAGGTCATAAATGCCATAAATAGAGGTATCATCAAAATAATTTCCAATGCAAGAGAGAGACCCAATTTAATTGGGAATATCTGAAAGACTAGGAGAGAAAGTGGCATTTGACATACGCTTTATTTGCACTTTTCACACCTCCTATCAGTTGTCAAGAAATTGTCTCCAAAAGCCCCCACCCTCAAAAAACAAACAGACAAAAAACTTTAGAACAGAGGTGATCATTATTCTAGGGTTATGGCAAATTTATCTGCAACACATGTTCCAAATGGCTTATTTTGCTTCAAACAGGAATGAAGAACTCCCCCCACAGAATTAACACGCAACAAAGAACACACTGTCCATTGGTGACATTCTTTTTTTTTTTTTGAGTTGGAGTCTCACTCTGTGGCCCAGAATGGAGTGCAGTGGCCGCTCCCAGCCACCGCAGCCTCGACCTGCTGGGCTCCGGCGATCCTTCCGCCTCAGTCTTCCGAGTAGCCGGAATTACAGGCGCGCGCTACCACGCCCGGCTAATTTTTTAAATTATTGTGGAGATGAGGTCTCACCTGCCCAGATGGGTCTCGAACCCGCGGGCTCAGGCAATCCACTCACCTCAGCCTCCCAAAGGCGTGGGATTACAGGCTGAGCCACCGAGCCCGGCTTCATTGGTGACATTCTAGCAACTTGTTTCCTAATACGTTGCCATATCCATTCAGTGAACAAAGCATTAAGTCACTGATGTGAAAGTGCAATTCCTAATGCAGAATTACGCCCACTCTTTCCATTTCACTCTTCATCATAATTGGAACTTTTGCCAAATCATAATTCTCCTTGTTGAGCGTAGAGCTCCATTAAGCTCCTCTCCCTCTGAAAATTCTAACTTGGCTTCGAACAAACTCTGAAGAAGACAAAGCGAGCACAGAATGTAATCAATCCTGATTTCTCCAATTTGTTCTTTGAGCTCTGGGGTGCTTTAATGAAATCGGAAGTGCCATCTCACCTTCCAATTGAGAAGCTGGGCAGGGAGGAGAGCCAGCAGTGTACCAGGAATAATTCTGCAATGACCACTCCAAGTCGAAGCAAAGGGACTATTATAAGGCTGTTTTAGCAAAATGGTTACTTTGAGAAACTGAATTTGAAGAGACTGCTTTGGTAGGAGACAGCAAAGAAACTCTGGTAGTTATATACTTATGTTTGTGTAACATACATGAACATCTATACATGCATTTTCAGGCTGTTTGTATGTATATGACTATATAAGTATATATATATGCAAATGCATTTATAGTCATGATTTACCTAAGCAGATACTTCACTGATCTTTATTATAAATAAGTATTTAATGACAAACTTTATTCACAGGTTTAGATATGGTTAAAAATAAGCATTTATTGTGAAAAGGGCATTTCCTTCACGTAGCTCAAGAAGCATAGTTTGTTTTGCAATGAGCTACTTGATCTCCAGAAGTAGCTATTTGTACAGTCAGGTATTCACAACATGCATGATGACCTCAAGGAAAAAATCTCCCATTTCTGGGTATTGTAAACCAACCCGGTCCTGGGCAGTCCCTCTGCTAGGGTTATTTCTTGGTCATCAACATCTCTGCAGCTTTACCAATAACAATACTGATTATTAAAGAGCTAATATTTGCATAGCATTTACAGTTCGCAAAGTATTCTCTGAAGCATCGTGTTTCATCCTCACATCTCTAGGGGGCAAGTCTTGTCATTAGTCTCATTTTATAAATGACAAAACTCAAGGAGTGCCAAGAATTTGCTCAAGTGTGTCGAGTTTGCAAGAAGCAGAGCTGGGGTCCGAACCCAAGTGTTCTGACTGTAAGTTTGTGCTCGTTTGTTCTGTTGGGCTGGGAAGGTCTCTAGGGTTTTGCTCCCGGGTCATTAAGCCACTGCAGTTTGCCATCCACCAGCTGCCAGGGCAGCCTGCTGTCTTCCATTATCTAGAGGCTGCATTCTCCCTCGGGAATTGAGGATGTTGGGCATAATTTGAGTCCTGGAAGTCTGGCTGTGCACCAGAGCTTCTTGATTAGGATCGTGCAGTGTCATTTAAAGTTCATAGAGGCTTGTAAGCAATGCTGACAAAATGGCTCGGCAATAGTCTACAAGTCCACAGTGAGTTTAACCTGGCCCCGATGGCTCTGAACACCAGTTTACTGCCTGAGTACTGCCATACTCTGTCACTTAGTCTCCCTTTTGTTGTACCTCCCTTCAGGCTCATCCCATACTACCTTCAGCACTTTTGCTTCTCTCCCTGCATCCTCATGTCTTTCTGTGCTTCAGTCCCCACCTGGCTTTCAGATAAATGTTCTCTTTTCCAAAGTTAAGCTCGTGTCCCTCATATAACCCTCCTGCTACTATAGGACATGGCTTTCATTTGTTTATTTATAGTTATAAGTTTGTAAAAGACAAATGAGGGTAATATTTTTCTGGCTTACTAAATGAGTCATTCAACAAATACCTATCGAGCACTTTGAATGGATAAGACACTCTACATAGCATAATGCAAAGACTTGACCTCCAACTGCGACTTCTCTGAAAGAAAGATGATCAGGTTTTCATTATTCCAAGAACTTTCCCTGCAGTGGAAGTCCACTGAGCTTTCACTCCATCTTTCTCTTTTTTTTTCATGTAAATTATATTGTCTTGACTTCTTACTCTCTGACTCCTTATAATCTGGCCTACGAAATCTAACAGCCACTTTCAATTTTCCTTTACCTTGACTTCTCTGCAAGGAATGGTATGCCTTTCCCTAAATTCTCTGCTCTGTCTGTTTTTCTGATGTTCTGTCAGAGTCTTCCTTTTTCTGACCCAGCGCCTACACGTGGAAAATCTTCATACTTCTAGTCTCAGTTAGCTTCTTTTAGATAAATGATTAAATGTTACTACTTCAATCTTATAAAACATAATTTCAAGTCTTTAATGCAATGACAACAATTAGCTCTGCATTTCCCAACCCACGGACATCCACAGTCATTCATCCATCTGAAACTTCAAACAAACTCTCAGACTCTTCCAACTTTTCAATTTTGACCAATGGATTGACATCTTCCATTACTCACAGTAAAGAGGCCATCGCTGCCTCCTAACTCCTACCACCTAAATGAGTCATCAGTGAGGTCAACCATTCCTTTGTGACATCTTTTATGTGCCTTCTCCTTCTTCAAATATCTGCTGCTACCTTCAACAGTGAGCTAAACTGCATTTGCCTCGTATCTCTTTGTCTCTAGTCTCATTTTTCTAATCACCCCAGTTACTTAGAGATGATAAGCTGAAAACATCATTTGCCCATTATTGCACTGTTCCATCCACAACTCTAATTTCTACTGCCTGTGACAAAACATCATTTCAACTTTCTATTTCAAATGGTCTCCAGAAATGTACCCTTTTTATTTAGATCTTGAATTTAAATCTCATATCTAACATTTACTAGCTGTATTACCTTGAGGACATTGTTTAGTCTTCCTGTGACCTGGTTTCTTCAACTGTAAAATACACATATAATTTGTTAATCAGCTAATAAAAGGAAGGAAGGAAGAAAAGGAGAGAGGGAGAGAGAAAGGAGGAAGGAAGTGAGGGAAGGAGGGAGGAACTGAATGGCTAAGGTGCAAGTGAAGTTTGTTTAGTTGTACATGGCACTGTTACACTAACTTACTACTTCTTCAGTCAGTCTAATGTGGTATGGAGGGAAATTTGTAAGCTTTACAGTTAGAGGAATCACTTTTTAAGTCCTGAACATTCTAGGGAGTAGCTCTGTAATATTGTTAAAGTCATTTAACTTTACTGAGTTACAGTTTTCTCCTGGTAGAAGGGAACAACAGCATGTCCCTTCCATGGTTACTTTAAGAATTTGCAACAATGACATGTATCTTTGGTAGTCACCCACTCCATCAGCCTTCTAATGCTATTCTTGAGAATGAGCTAGAGAGAAAGCAGCCAAGACACAGTCATCTTTGACCATGGACAATACTTTTAACCTCTTGAATCAAGACTGTTTCATAGGACCAAAAGCTCTTTTCAGTATTTGTCATCTTAATTTATAAGACAAACAAAAACACCCATTTCTCTTATTTCATCCTAACGCATAGCTGTTTAAAATATGCTGTCTGTGATTAAACCTATCACTCAACACAGCTTTTTTATTTGAAATCTGTATACTTTTATTTTTACTTAATTTTTAATTTTTATTTTAAAGATGTAGGGTACAATTCAGGGTTTGGTATACAGCACAGCTTTTTAAAGAGAAAACGTCTGAATAGTAGAGTTAAGCCCTTGGATTCCTGGCAACTGAATCATTACCTTAGTTCTGTCACTAACTAGATGTGTGGTTACTCCATTTATCTAAGCATGAGTACTAAAACCATAACAGAGAAGAAGAGGATTTGTATAATGGCTTAGGTCTCCTTCAGCCTGAAAATCTCATGAGTTCAAGGGACTCATTAGGTTCAATTCATAAGTAGCTCTATTATCTGGAAAACTTCCGAAGAACATCCCAGAGCATCAGAACATCACCATTAGAAGCCAAGTCTGACGATGAATACAGTGGATAACAACCGTAGACAAGGATAACAGAAAAGACTTAATTTCATGAATTTACTTCCAGTACCTGGTATAACTCCTGTATTGCAGTCCCAAATCACTTGAAAACTTAAGGAAGTTTAGAATGCCAATATAATGCCTTTACGTTTTAAGAAACCTGTTCAATTCCAGGGTGGATGAAATATAGCCTCAGCTCCCATTCCATCATTTTCTTTTCTCTCTGAAATGCAGTCAGACAGACTTGTATGTCCAAACTCCTCCTCTGCCAATAATGAGCTGTGGGCAGATATTCAGCTGATCATTTAATTTCTGTAATTCCAAATTTCCGCACAACATGGTTGTAAAGAGGAAATGAGGTCACCTATGCAAAGCCTTTACTTAGTAAATGGCCTGAATGGAGTAGATGCTCAATAAACGGTAACCATCATTTCCATCATTAGACTCAGGATGTGTCTATCCAAAGGGACTAGATCGACAGTTCTGAGCCAAACTAAAGTAGTGACAAGTGTAAAAATGCCATTAATATGAGTTTGAAACTATGGAGACCAAGTCAATTTAGTTACCAACTACAGACAATTATGTTTATGTCTGTAAATAAATCAATTGTGATGGTATAAAAGAATACCAACAGAATACATCATCTTGGCAGTCCCACTCAGCTGCAACAACTATCATTATATGATTTTAAGCCACATATTTTTGCATAATTCACCAATGCTTTTAAATTTCTGCAAAAGTAGAGATAATTGCTCAGGATAAAAGAGTGGTGTCTCTGTGGACAGACTAGACTCTTCACAAGTTGTTCAAACTCACAGAATATCTTAAAGTAGATGTAATTTTGTTACTTCCAGTATCAAGTTTTTTAGTTAAGAAAATAGAGCAGTTTAAGAAAAAAATACACTCATAGATTTCTGCTGTTTAACTGAGAACAGAAGCCAGAAAAATCTAGTAGAACAAATAAAGAAACAAACATATAATGGCACCTACATGATGTCTTTCCTCATAAAGAAAAAACAAATAAATCTAAATGACCCATTTCATTTACTCATATATTTCTCTAAGTTAATAAGAGAATATGTACTGAATATTGTATATTTAATGTAGCTCATGCCTAAATAGCTAATACTTCTCTTCATCTTTCTTTCATGCCCTGATACATTTTCTCTCATTTTCCGGCTCCTTGAACTACATATTTCCTTATTATATTTTAATTGACTTTTTCATTTTAAATGTTGCCAGAAGGATGATTTGAGTTCCAAAGCACCGAAGTAGTCATACCTTTTGAGCAAAAGCTTATGTCATGTTTAATTTGATCCAAACTTGGATAGCAAATACTGATGGTTCCTTTTTATTTTTTCATATCAACACAATAAAGTATAATAAAGGCATACCTAAAAATAATAAAGAAGAAGAAATCATTGCTGTCATTTAAACACCCTGATTTCACCTTGACTTTAACTATCATAAAGCTCTATCATTTTTAAATGTTTGCTTGCTGTCTGAAAATAAAATCGTTAAGACCATATGCTATCTCCCAGACCAGCACGCTCATTGCCATTTAAAGTGTGCTTAAAATCAATCGAAAGTGAACACATCACATAACAAGGCACAACTAGCATGTTCTGATCTGTGCAGTTGCATGGTAACTGCTTGCCTATGAAACATCCGAATTCTCCCTGGTACCATGGTGATAGGCAAAGAGAGTTTAAAGAATGAAAATGTTAAAAAAAAAAAAAAAAGCCTTTAGGCAGATGATGGGTTCAATTACTGTAGAATTTCTCCATCTGAAATTCTTTTCTCTAGTAGTACATTGCACAGATATAGAAAATAAATTCTCATATTAAAATTATTTTTGCACATTTCAAAAAAAAAAGTTACTTTACAAAAAGCCTGTTTTACGTTAGTGTCTAATCTCTGGTATGGTCTATGACTCTAAAAGGCATAACATGACAAACAGCTAAAAAATGCACAAATGTGAGAGAACTCCTAAAAAAAACTACATGGTGAGAGAACTCCTAAAAAAAACTACATGAAAAGGGTGTCCAATTGTCTTAATATTTACAGAAATGCTTGATTCTGTTTGAGATTCCTGTGACAATGAGGGTTGGTGGTTATTAAACTGACTACACCAAAGTCTGTGAGGACAGTTTCTATGTTGGTCCTCAGATCTGGAGGTGAAGATAACCCATAAAAACAAACATGGGCAAAGGTTTGCAGGGCAGTTTCCTGGTCCCTGGGTGAGATGTGGCCTCTTTGTCCTGTGCAGGGAGTCATTGTTCTTGGGCACCAGAATTTTAAAAGACTCCTTCTGGACAGTCTAAAAAAAAAATGAATTGTAATTTCCTGAGAGATGCAGCCACATGCCTGTCCAAATAGGAATGAAAAGGAATATAATCCCAGCTTCAGAAATCTCAAAAACCTCCATATCTGTCCCAAGGGACTTGTACGCTCGACTCCAAGCAACAGACCAGGAAACACAATCACTTCTTGCCAGTCAGCCGAACCCTTCTAAACCTTCTTCACAGAACCAGGAAAATACCTATGTGAAGACAAAAAAACAGAGTAATCCAGAAATGGCCTCATTTTCCCACTGGGCCTGTTACTGGATATTGAAAACTTATTCCCCTATAGAGATAGCTATGGGTTTTACTTCCAGGTCTTGTATTAGGACTTCAAAGAAAATTCTGAATATGAATCCTACTGCTGCCCTTTGAACATGGTAGGCACTCATAACCTTGAATAAAAGCAGGACATTAATTCCTAAGCTCTTTTCATATAGACTTCAAAAGTTTCGTTCTTCCACGTCTTTGAAAGGAATTCCTGATTTCTCATAGCTTTGTGCATATACATATAGAAAACAAACAGGCACACAAAGGTACTGGAAATGTGTACATACCAGTGGGCATCATCTCCATGCAAAATACCTTGCCAGATTTATTTTTACATCTTATGATTAGTTCTTAAAGAATTCTTATAGGTCATTGTTACTAGCCCAGTTTTGAGAATTTTTTTGGAAACTAAAATTAAGAAAAGTAAAATAATTGGCTTAAACTCACAGAGACTGTAAACATCAGTACTTGATCCTAGGATTACACAACCTCCAAATCCCAGGGTCTTTTTAAATTAGGACACACATCTATTAGACAATTACCATGAGCATGTATGAAATTCCAGTTGCCCCTTGAACAACATGGGGAGCTGTGTGGGTTCACTTATATGTGGATTTTTTCAATAAAAATAACAAATGTGTCTGCCTCTCCTGCTTCCCCTTCCACCTCCTCTACCTCATCTTTCTCTGCCACCCCTGAGACAGCAAGATCAACCTCCATTCTCTCTCCTTCTCCTTAGCCCACTCAACGTGACGATGATGAGGATGAAGACCTTTATGATGTTCCACTTGCGCTTATAAGTAGTAAAAATATTTTCTCTTCTTCATGATTTTCTTTATAACAGTTTCTTTTCTCTAGTTTTCTTTTTATTTTATTTTACTTTTGAGTTGGAGTCTCACTCTGTCGCCCAGGCTGGAGTGCAGTGGCATACTCATGGCCAACCCAGCGTGAACCTGCTGGGCTCTGGTGATTCTTCTGCCTCAGCCTTCCAAGTAGCCAGAACTACAGGCATGGGCTACTGTGCCTGGCTAATTTTTTAAAAAAACTTTGTAGACACGAGGTCTATGCCAAGTTGCCTGGGCTGGTCTTGAACCTGTGGACTCAGGCAATCCATTCGCCTCGGCCTTGCAAAGTGCTGGGACTATAGGCTGAGCCAACGAGCCCAGGCATCTCTATCTTTCTTTACTGTAACCATACAGCATAGAATACATATACAAAATATGTGTTAATTAACTGTTTATGTTATTGTCAAGGCTTTTCAACTGTAGGCTATCCGTGGTTAAGTTTTTGGGAAGTCAACGTTTTTATGCAACTTTTTTTTTTTTTTGAACTGGTCAAACTCCCATGTTCATCAAGGGTCAACTGTATTAAGTAAATTTTAGCTCTTACCAGGATTATAGAAAAATTTTACAGGAGAATGATTTAAATTCAAAAGCACAAAAACATAATCATGCATGCTTATCAACTGAAAAAGAGTGAGATTAGAACAACTCCAAAGACTTTACTGCTTTCAGAGCTCAGGGAGAAAGTTCCCAAATGTTTATTCAGCATTTACTATGGGGTAAGAGAAATTTCAGGTGTGTGGTGAAGGGCCAAGGTTTAAATGGCCATGGTCAAGCTAAGCCTCACCCAGATCATGTGAGCTGAGTTTACAGGCATGAAGGAGCTATATATACAAACATTTGGGGGAAGTCTTTCAATGAAGCTCTACTCACTCACACAAAACCATACTTGAAGACACATGTATACACATTCCACACCCAACACAAATCCTTAGACTTCCCCCATCTGAGTGATCAAGGCTTACACATTTTCCCTACACACTGCGGGAATTTAGTACTTAATTGGATTTAAATATTTTAAGCTTAATGAAGGTTTAATATCATTAAATCACACTTGTTTCTAATACATTTGAAGACAAATTATTACCAAATACTTGGACCTCAATATTATAAATATGCAGACAAATTATGAGATTCAGAATACATGAGGTGATTAGGAATTTGAAAGATATAATTTTGAAAAATATAATTTTAAAAAATCAGATGTTATGTACTTTTAATGTTCTGAGCCAGATGTGAAATTATTTCAATTAAAGGGGAAAAAATATCCAGGTAACTAAGAGTCATGTAAACAATGTTAAATAACCAAAAAAAAAAAAAAAGTTTAGGAGTGGCAATGATATAAAGAGTCCAGAATTTGCAAAACACTACTCATTGGTTTCCAGGTAAACTACAAGTACCCAATGATACTTCTTGGTTCTTATCCTCTGAAAGTACATGACACTGAAACGTCTACTGACACTCACTGATTTCGGCTTCACACATTTTCAATTGTATGAAATCAACAGGGTTTCCATTGTATTTAAGGAGGAACCATATTAAAGATATGAGAAGCCTTCAATTAATCTACTGGCCATCCAGCCAGGGAGACAAGATCTGAGAAAAAGAGTTTGAACGTTATGTGCAAAGGTTAGCATTATGTGCAAGTGGTTTGCTTCATGGAATTTCCAAAGCAACACAGAACTTGGCACATGGACAGCACAGGAAAATCTTAAAATGTTAGGAGGTCTATAAACTTAGATGAACTATTTTAAAGCCAGACATGTTCACAAAAGAAAAAAAAAAAAGAAAAGCCGAAGTTAATCTTAGGGATATTATGTAGATATCTAGTAAAATATCATTTTTCTTTTCTCTTCTGTAGTTAAAAGTTCTCAAAAAAAGATAGTATAACTCAGTGGCAATTATTTAGCCTAAGATAAGAAGAAAATGTTACCAATATCCAGATGTGAGTGGAGACTTAGTGTATAGTAGATTAAGAGGCATTTTCACCCACCCACTGATTTGATAATACTTTGTAAACCACTTCTGTAATTTTAAAGTATTATGGAATGACTACAAAGAAAGCTTTGTGCTCACAGAACTGACAACATAGTAAGTTTTCCAACTCTGGATTCCACATAATACTACATGGTATCCTGTTTGTACAGGTACAAACCTCGTGTGGTTCTAGGTTTTAACTGAGCAAATCATGCTGATACTTCTTTGCACATACAAGATCCTATTTATCCTTAGAGTTGACGCATTTTTGTCACTGAGCAGAAAGTTCTACCAGTTCTACTTTGCCTGATAAGAAGGGAGGGTGGAGGTCTTCATTTGCTGTGTCCCCCATGATTTGCAACCCAACTGCTACCAGGTTGGGAGAGAAACCAGGATGTGGATTTTGGGATATTATGAGCGGGAAAAGAAGGAGTGACCTCCTTCCTTCCATAGGGTCATTTTCTTCCTTTTCTCTTTTCTTTTCCATCATCATATTAAGAAAGCCATCTTTATCCTATCACTTGTATATAAAATCAATCTTACAAAAGATTTTTGTTTTCCTCAGGTTCTATTTTAATGACCTATTTCAGGCAGGATAAAATCAGTTATTGTGTAAAGAAATACCAAATGTGACACTTTAAAAATCAACCTGTAATTGACTTTGTTGGCTTCAATTTAGTATAGTGAGTTATTAATTTCTTGGCTGTTTATGTGTTTAAAACAATAAGATAAATGCATATTAAAATTATATAGCATTTATATACGCATAATGACTCTTTCTTCCCCACATCCATAAGAGTCAGGGCTTTGCTAATGACATATATATTAAGCAATAAAGATGCTATATATCCACCAGACAAAACTTCACCTCATTTATAAATTAGGTAGCTATGTATACCTGTCACTCAATAAATCAAAAGCAATTAAGAAGACACATTTAGCTGCCTACTACCCTAGACATATGAAGATATTTGTTTTGTTCTCAGATATTTTATGTACTAATTGGCAAAAAAAAAAAAAGATAGCTATTTTACAGGCTTCAAGTGATGAAATCCCCCATCTTCTAAGTGTTCATGTAAGTCACATTTCAAGCCTTTAATACAAAACCTATTCTGTAACTTCCTCCAGCAAGAGGCAGGGCTGTGGTGTTTCCCTGCCTGTGCATCTTCAGATCTGCAGAGGCCAAATCTTTTTCCGCTGCAGTTTTCTAATTGGGAGAATGCCTTCCCACAGGACAATGCACTTCAAACATATCAATAATGGAAAAGGGCAAGCAAGATGTATTCTCAGCTTCTGTGAAATGAATGCATGTCACCAATATCCGGTCACCACCAATGTGTGCTTTTATGCAGTCTGTCTATGATGGTTTTGTATTTATCCAATCCTCAGTGGTTTCAAGGCCTGAGTTAGTGTCTATCCCTGAGAAAATTAAAACTGAACTCTAGCTGACTTGTAGAAGGATTGTCTAGTTACCTCCTGGCTTTCTTCTTGACATATTTTAAATATTGATGACTGACAAATGGACTATTCCCTGACAAAAATTAATTCCAATGAACATTGCTTTTTTCTTCCAAAACCGCATTTACTCTTCAGTGACCTGGATCTCTTAGAATTCCTTTCAAAGAGTTTTACGGTTAACATCACAACACCCTCTTAAGTCAAAGGCAAGGGGTATTACAGTAAATGGTGCCCGCTTTCCCAAAAAGATAAAGCAGAAACACAAAGGACTTGCTTAAGGCCCTCAGCAATTCAGAGGAAACAGTGATGAGAAGTCTGAGTCAGTGAACATGTGATTACTGCATGTCCGAAGCACACTTTCAGCAAGAGACTTGAGCAATTCAAGAAATGCTTACTAGGCTGAATGTGGTGGCTCAAGCCTGTAATCCCAGCACTTTAGGGGGCCAAGGTGAGAGAATTGCCAGAGCCCAGGAGTTTAAGACTAACCTGGGCAACATGGCAAGACCTCATCTCTACAATAAATAAAAAAAATTAGCAAGGCATGGTGGTGAGTACCTGTAATCCCAGCAACTAGGAAGGCTGAGGTGGGAGGATCGCCTAAGCCCAGGAGGTCAATGCCAAAGGAGCCATGATCGTGCCATTGCACTCTTTCCTGGGCAACAGAGTGAACCTCCAACTAAAAAAAAAAAAAAAGATAAAAGAAAAAAAGAAAACAGAAATGCTTGCTATATGCTTGCTATCTGCCTCATTATACAAGATGCTGTGTGAATGCTGCTGCCTTCACGATACACAGACATCTACACTATTTTTAATTGATGTCGGGAGCCGCAATCACTAGTAAAAGTAAGGTAAAAGGGACCTGAAAACAGGAAAAACGCCGGCTGGGAGCAAGGCCCCAGTAAAATGTGGCCATGACAGAGGCAAAGTCCCATGGATCCTGTTGATGGACCTTCCCTAACTTTGAAGAATTGTGTGCATAGGCTTGAGAATGTTCCCTCTTTAATTGAGATAATAGATGCGCAAGCAAAAACTATACATAGCTTTATAGGGTAAGGATATTATAGGCCTATAATAGTAAATAGTTATAAGAAAGTTAGGAAGAAAACCAGGACGTTCATAAATGTTTGACTTAAGAAAAACACCATCTGTGGTTGAAATTGTTAAAGGTCAAATTTATTGTGAGTGCAAAAAGGATGTATGTGGGCATTTGGTTAGCAACATAAGATACATTTGTGGGTACAGGGCTGAGTGGAAAACCTATATAAGCTTGTGAAAAATAAATAAAAATTGGCAGAGCCT